>NC_056746.1:455352680-455520180 GCF_019279795.1 Protopterus annectens
AGAATACCACAGAGGGTAAGGGTGGGAACTACCAACAATGGTAGGGAAGAATACCAGAAAAATGCCAAAGGGGTGGTAGAATGAGGCACTTTACCAGATAAAGGATAGCGAGAGGGTATTTATCAACAAATGGTAAAAGTTCAACAACAAGAAAATAAGTTTTATCAACAAAGAAAACCACTTAGCTGAGAGTGGAAGGCTTGACACATCCTGTCAAGTACATGGAAAGTGAGATCTGAGGTAATGGGGAGAGAGGCACTGTGGGTAATCTTAGCATGAGAGTTTTTGTGCTGATGCGAGCTTGGCACAGCGGCTGAGTCAGAACCGGGGATTGGATTCAAACCCATCTGTAATGAATGAATGAAGATTAACATTAAATGAAAAAACTCCAGAGGCACACCATGACAAACGGAGCCGACCTGATGAAAACCTTTTTATTCACACAAACAGCACAGAACAATGGCCAGTAAGCGCTTTCACATTTCTCTGAATGCTTTTTCAGACTTAAAAAGTACTTCTTCTATAGTACATCAATATAAAGGCAGGATTAACCAGCTTGCACCAATCAAAGTCATCCCACTACATTGTTAATTAATGCAGTAATCAAGAATCAATTAAATCATTTCTGCCTAGTAATGCTTACAATACTGAAGAATGTAGTGTGTCATCACATAACAATGCATATAGAAAGCATATGCAAATGTGTGCATGCAATAAAAACAAACATATATATATATATATATATATATATATATACACACACACACACACACACACACACACTAACTAATAAAATGTGCATAGAAAATATATATAACAAGATACAACCATTGACATATAAAATATGGGCATTCATATAAATGTCCTACATCTAAAAACATGTTTATTCTAGCCATTTAACATTCATAATGTCAGTAAAATTTCATTACCATAAAAATCTGCTATTCCATAAAAACTTCATACTCGTGTATATATAAAAACATGTATTCATACTTGTGTACCAAGGTAATAAATTGGGGTCTGCCCATTAAAAGTGACAAGTGAGTAAGGGGTCTATCTTTAAGGAAGGGTTTCAGTGAAACCCTATCAGTTAGGCCGTGTAACCTATCTGCTTGTAACCTCAGGATCCATCTAGCTTCCTGCTTCTCAGTATGGTTCTTGACATCACCCAACCCGCTGTTTTGTATATTAATTCCATCACCATAAAATGAAACTTGTGTGTTGTATCTGTATGCATTACATCTTGCAAGAACATTACTCTCATCTTCTCTACTGATGGCATAAATGTGTTCCCTCACACGCTCTCTCAGAGTTCTATTGGTTTTGCCAACATAGAAGCAACTGCATTTCTGACATACAGCTAGATACACAAGATCCCTCGTCTTACAGTCTGCATATATCTTAAAAGAAAATACATGACCTGTGTCAGGGTGAACAAATTCCTTGTTCCCAGACATGAAATTGCAATGGTTGCATGACCTACATGAAAACGTCCCTACTCTGACAGATCTGGTCCTATCCCTTCCAGTCTTCTCATAGCACAATATCCTTTTCAATGACTGAGTATTCCTGTATGTAAGATTCGATGTATTCCCTGCTGCTTCTCTGACTTTACTGTCCAAAGTGAGTATGTGCCAATTATTATGAATGACCTCCTTAATCTTTCTACTACTGTTTGTGTGGTATCACTATCCTATTGATATAACCAGTACCTCTGGTTCCATTAGTCTCTGTACATAATCTCTCTCTATTCCTCTTAATGTATGGTTTACCTGTGGTGTCCCTTCTGGTCACAATCTCATCATGAATATCATCAGTTTCATAGATATGGTACCCTCTCTCCTTAAATTCACTCTAAACTGTCTAACCTGAGCTGAAACACAGAATCTTCACTGGTGAGCCTGGAGGCCCTTAGGGCCTGACTTTTAACTATATTTCGGCAGATGTGTGGAGGGCGCATGCTTGTGCGATGTAACAATGCATTCTTCCTACAAGTTTTCCTAAACATCTCTGTCTTTATCCCTTCATCTTGTTTACATATGAACACATCTAGAAATTCTACCTCTTTCTTGGACCAATTCCCTGTAAAAGAGAGAAAAGTAGTAGTGTCATTTATATACTCTATGAAACTTTTTAAACTATCCTCATCACCCCTCCAAACTAAAAAAAACATCATCTACAAAGCATTTGTAGTATTTGATCTGAGTTGCATACTGTGTATTCTGCATCACATAGGTATCCTCCCAATACACCATTACCAAATTGGCATAAGAACTGGCACATGAAGTCCCCATCGCTACACCTTTCAATTGTAGAAAATATTTGTCATCATATATAAAGACATTGTTTTTCAAGATAACATCCATGAGCATTGCACATCTAAAGATCAAATCTCTTGGCATACTTTTCTCTATCAGAAACAACCTTATATATTCAACACCTGTTTCATTTGGTATACTAGTAAACAACGAGGTGACATCTAAAGTAACTAACAAATCTGAGGATATATCACCTCCTGTTGTCACATACTCTGTCAGAGTTTCCAAGAAATGCTGAGTATCTCTAATCACTGTTGTTGTCACATCGACTACCTGTCTTAATTGCTTCTCAACATAAATAGATACAGACTCTGTTAGCCATCCTTTACTCAACAGAATGGGTCTCATAGCAGGATTTAGCGAGCATTTGTGTCCCTTATGACTGGAATCACAGGTTTCTCAATCAAAAAATACTTATACAGCTCAAAATCTATAACATTACATATAAACATATCATATAATGTGCTATGTACATCTTTTATAATCCTAACTGTACAGCATTCAAATTCTGATAGGTCCCCCTTGCTCTCCCAATAAATCACTCATTTTACTTGCATAAACATTTCTATCCATTAGAACAATAGCTCCACCTTTATCGGCGGGTCTAATAACAATTCCTTCATTGTCTTGAAGAGTCTTGAGTTCTTCTATTTCCCTGACATTCAAACTGTAAAAATAATCTTTCCTATCAGCTCTACCTCTCTCCAATAAGTTCAGTAAATCGCTCTCACAAGCTTTCTCAAACACCTCTAACAAGGGATGGAACTGGGGTGTAAAAGTGGATGGTTTTCTAAAACTTGTAGTTACATTACTCACATTATCACCATATAACATCTAACTTTCCTCGTGAATAATTTAATGTCCAACATTAATTCAGTACAATCAATGCTCTTGGCTGGGATAAATGAAAGTCCTTTACTTAAAAGTTCCCTTTCTGTTTCATTTAGAAAATAACTGGAAAGAGTAATCACTAAGTCCGACTCACCGGTCGCAATATCTTTTTCTGGAACTCCAGCCTCTCTTCCGACGACTTGTGTTTCCTCATCCTCGGTTGAGGGCTCCATGCTTGCTTCTGAAATGCTCAGAAGGGCAACGGAAAAGGACAAAACAGAGTCATAACATCTGACGTTGTCGCCATTTCCTGTATCAGTTTCTCCTTCCTGCGAACATCCTGGACAATGGAAATGTGATTGGTTGATGTTTGTGGTTTGGCCAGAATCTCTGCCTCTCACTGATTCCCGTGGCCAGGAGAAGACATTCCCCTTTTAGAAGTCCAAAAAGTCTCTCTCAAGTTTCTTCTTTTTTGCCTGCATTAATTTGTTTTCAAGTAGTGCTAAGAGTGTACTTAGTTCTAACAAAAAAATCATGCATTTTGATTACTGAAAGGTCAGTTGTTAGTTCTTGCTGTGTCCTAGTTGCTTCATCCATAAGTCCTCTTTCAATGTCCATATACTGCTCAATGAGCAACCGCATATAACCACAGCTTGTTTCAATATTCAGTTGTTGCCATTTAGTTAGCAACTCTGGATATGTGGTGCCAAAAGTGGGCATCTTTAAAATTCACAGACCTCTAGGTATAACCTTAAAGCAGAGGCAAGCCTCCATGTGCTTCCTCTGCCATTGTGTATGTTTAAGCTTATCCAAAGTACTTCCCAGCTTCCTGGTAAGTTGTGTCACATTTATATTGTGCACAGTGTTATTACCTTGATCAGCGTTAGCTGTTAAGTCCTGGTCAATTTCAATAATGGATTAGTCTCTGCTTTCCAAAGTCTTAAAAAAGACACATCCTCTTTCTGTTTTCATTTTTCTCCCAAAGTGGAGTTCAATAGATTAAATCCTGTGGAAATGGTCTCTCCTGTCATGTTCCTTAGCTGAAATCCAATACAGAAGCAGTCAAGGCAAACAGAACACAGCTCTGGATAAAGTGACCCTGATAAGCAAAAGAGCAAATCCAATGAAAAAAACTCCAGAGGCACACCATGACAAATGGAGCCGACCTGATGAAAACCTTTTTATTCACACAAAGAGCACAGAAAAATGGCCAATAAGCATTTTCACGTTTCTCTGAACACTTCTTCAGACTTAAAAAGTACTCCTTCTATAGTACATCAATATAAAGGCAGGTTTAACCAGCTTGCATCAATCAAAATCATCCCATTACATCGTTAATGAATGCAGTAATCAAGAATCAATTAAATCATCTCTGCCTATTAATGCTTACAATACTGAAGAATGTAATGTGTCATTACATAATGCATACAGAAATCATATGCAAATGTGTGCATGCAATAAAAACATATGTGTATATATATATATATATATATATATATACACTAACTAATAAAATGTGCATAGAAAATATATATAACAAGATACAACCATTAACATATTAAATATGGGCATTCATAGAAATGTCCTACATCTAAAAACATGTTTATTCTAGCCATTTAACATTCATAAGGTCGGCTCTGTTTGTCGTGGTGTGCCTCTGGAGTTTTTTTCATTGGATTTGCTCTTTTGCTTATCAGGGGTACTTTATCCAGAACTGTGTTCTGTTTCCTTGGAAGATTAACATCAGATGATTAGTTCTAAAAGAAACCCTGTTCCTATAGAAAAATGAGATATGGGCTGACTCGGTTTAAGAGTTTGCAAGTCAGATACCTTTCTTGCAGAGGTCAGCGCATATTAAGATCCTCAAGTCAGCCACATTAGCTGGTTCAAATTGAGCAAGTGTTAGCTTCTCTAACATAAAATTAAGATCCCAAGGAAGGGCCACCAGTTTTCACAGAGGTCTCTTATACAAAACCCCTTTCAAGAACATTTTGACATGAGAATGCATTAAAAGAAGAGAATACATGGGTAGACATGCTGAAATGGCTGATAAATGAACCTTGATGGAAAAATAAGAAAGGCCACAGGATAGCAACTGACAGAAATACTGTAAAACAACCAGTCTTGAATGGATGCCGGTGATGTTGCGGACATATTTTCCATTTGCTAACTCATCACTTTCTAGTAGCAGGCTTTCTTGCCTATATTAGTAGCTGCCACATGTCCTCAGTAAACAGGTGCCTAAAAGTAATTATGACCCTATCATCCAGACAGTCAACTGACAATGATTGATGATGGGGTGTATTAAACATCCCTGTTCTTTTGTGAGTATATCCAGTCTGTGAGGAAGCTTGCGGTAATTGCCCCTGGCCATTTCCAAAAGAAGGGAGGATCATGTTTGCCTGGGCCAGAAGGGAGTCACCACAATGACCTTGAGGCATTCCTTCTGAATCTTTAGAAGTATCCTGGTCATTAGTGGACAAGGTAGAAAAGACACAAGAACATTCCTGTCCAAGGAAAAGAAAAGGTATCTGTCTTCCAGACTTTCTTGCATGGAGCTCTACAACAGAATCTTGCCAGTTGATTGTTCAGAGAGGAGGCAAAGAGGGCTATTACAGGAAGCTCCCACAGCTGGATCACATCTCGGAAGACCTCATGCTCTAGATTCCATTCATGAGGCTCCACCTTGGTCTTGCTCTGATGAAATGCAAGATACCTGCAGAGTGAAGCTATATCGCAAGCTAAAATGGCTTGTCTACAAAGGGGGTATGACCTGGTTCCTGTTGCTTGTTGATGTACCACATGACAGTGGTATTGTCTGTAGCAACTTGAAGAGGTACTGGTGAACAAAAATTGTTCAGAGAGTTGACTGCCTTGATCAGGCTAAAGATCTCCTTGATATTTATGTGGTTGCATCTCTGCTTGGTTGCCCATATCTCCTGCACTTTTATCCTTAAACTGCTCCCCAAGCAAAGTCAAAAGCATCTGTGGTTACTGCCTGCTTTAAAGTATGGAAGAATAAGCTAAGACTTGGATTTAAGAATATCTGTTGTTACCACTAAAAGAAGCACTGGGATATGAAAAGATAAAGTGTGTTGATGCTGGAACCAAAGAGATTTCAGATACCACTATACATTTCTTATGTGAAGGATTGCCAGGGGAAGAGTGAGAATTATAGATGCCACAACAGCCAAAATTCTGAGGGTATTCCCTCACAGTTACCAAAGTCTGAGTGAAAAACCTTAGAAAAAGATCTAAAAGATCTATTTTTTTTCCTGTGGAAGAAAAGCTCTTTGAACTGAGGTGACTAGTTGACATCTAAGGAACACAACACTGTGTTAAGGAGTCAAAAAAGACTTTTGAATTTCAGCTTGTGTAAGAGATCTCTCACCCAAGAGAGAGATTTCTGACACTTTGAAAAAGACCCTGCAAAGATAAGCAAGTTGACTAAATATTGAAAAAATGTGGATACCATGTAATCAGCAATGAGCTATAATCAGAGCTAGACACTTTGTGAACACTCTTGGTGCAGTGGATAGTCCAGAGGGTAAGGAAGTGAACTGATAATGTGATGCAGACACTCAAAACCTTAAGAAACATCTGAAGTCTGGATGAACAGGGATGTAATGCTAAGCATCTTTTAAGTCTGGTTTTACCAGGAAACTTGAAAAAGCAAGAAAAGGTTACAGGTTGCGAAGTGAAATTGTTTTGAAGTTGGGCACTATCGCAAACAGGTTTAGGGAAAAAAGATCCAGAACTTGTCTCCAAGCATTTTCTTTTTTGCACTTGGAACATCTTTAAATAAATAACCTCACCCACCTGGGAAGGAAGAGCTAGTTCTATCACTCCTCAGGACAGCAAGTGATGAAGAACAGGTAGAAACAAAAGAATCTAATCTGAAGAATGAGGAATGACCACCTGGAAAGGAGGAATTTCATTCCAATGCTATAGGTAACTTTTATTTTCAGAACCCACTTGTCTGAAACAATCTGCTGCCAAAGAGAAAAATAGAGAGTTAGAATTTCTGGAAGCAGGTTGGAAGGGTCACAAGTTCTCATGAATAGTCATTCAGACTTGGTTAGACTGTCCTTGGTTTTGAGGGGTTCCAGACATCTTTTTGGAACCCCCTTCCCATTTCTTCTTAAACGTCTGCTTACCCAAATTTTGTTGAGGCTGTTTATTCTGTTTTTGCCAAAACTGGATGAGAAGATAAAAAATCCCTTGGACAATTTGAAAAAGGAGGGATGAAAAATATTAGACATTCCCTGGATCAGCTTAACCCTTTCATCACACTTTGTAATCAACTCTTCAGCAGAGGCGCCAAATACCAAATTTCTTTTCAAGTACAACTTTAAAATCTCATTTTTAATATCTGGGAGGGTCAGAGAATGCAGCCTTGCAAATCACCTCAAACAGTACCAGTAACCACAGCCCTGGAAAACAGAGTCACACACACACACACACACACACACACACACACACACACACACACACACACACACACACACTGCTAACAATGAATAGTGACTTGTACAATAGAAGAAATTAAGTTATTCAAAGCAGACTTTTCTTCACAAGAAACAGCAGATAAAACATTCCTCATATATTCACAATTTGTCAGAACAAACTTTAACATACGAGTCTGACAATTTAAAATTCTGAAAATCAAAGTTGCAGAAGTATACACTTTTTTTCCCACACCTATCAATAATCTCCCAACCTTATCATAAAGAGTAGGAATGGAACTAACTTTAGCAGCAGTGGGAACTATTGCTGTTGGGTTAGGTTTAGGAAAAGTGCATACAATTTTAAAAGACTGAAGAATTTTATACATCCTAACTGGCTTTTAGGGACATCTGGCTGACTTTCAGGAAAATTACAGACAGTGACACACACACACACACACACACACACACACACACACACACACACACACACACACACACACACACACACACACACACACATCCTCTAAAGCAGGAGGAATGGGTGTAGCTTCTGGGAAATCCTTCTGTAACAACTCACAGTATTTTCCGAAGAAATGGGAAACCTCAGTGTTTTCCCACTGAAAACACTGACACATTCTAGCAATAGTCTCACAGAAAGAGAAACCACCACAGAAGAACTAGAAATTGTGCTCTCTTGAGAGTCTGAGTTAGAAATCTAAGGAAAAATCCCTGTATCTGCCCCTATACCTTCCTGTTCAGATTCAGAATCTTGAATCTCTTCAGGAAAAGAGGAATCCCCCTATTTTACCTGAAACTACTTTTCAAGAATGATCAACAGCCTGAATGAAACACTCAGCCACACCCAGTAAACTACTCCCATCTAAAGAAATTTAAGAAGTAGATACATGCTTGGTTTTCTGTTTCTGATGAGAATAATGGGGCCAACCATGTTACTAATGGCAGCAGCTGCTTCCCCAGGAAAGGGTGCAGTATTCTGGCATAACAGATAAATCTTTCCTGTTCCCCTCGCAGGACCGATACGGATGTCTCCCTCTTTTGCCCACTGAGGGGACCCCAACAGCTGCAGGGGACATGTATAACCCCCAGACCATAGTAGCTGTAGGTGCTACACCAGAGGGATCTCATGTAAAAGATCAGCGGTTTGAGGTACAACAAATGGTCACAGTAGAGTTTGGTAGTCTGTTCCATGGTTAACTTGAAAATGGGCAGATTTCCCAGGGAAGATGAACAGCAATTGCCAGTAAACACTACCAGTACACAGATTCACCTTTATTAAATTATCACTTATGATATAGGCAATCATACATTTATATAAATGAAAACAAATCTTATTGACATAGGTTCATAGGGAGGTACTAGGCTATTGGTCCTAGGGCCTATATATGCCTAGCCAAGAAGGTACCCTGGTTTTCGTCACCCAAGAAAATTATCTTCTTGTACCACTGTTGAGCAGAGCCACAGAAGTGATCCCCGGGGTGAATTTCCTATTTCCCATCCAATCATCAAGATTTTTCTTGAAGAATGCTAATGAGGAGCTTTGTTTGATATAGATAGGTAGTTTGTTCCAGAGTATGGGAAGTCTCTGGGACAGGAATCTATCCCTCCAGCATGTTCTGTTTATTGTGGTGACAAGGTTTAGGTCCCTAGAGCGTACAGCTTGGTGGGATTGGGATTTCTTTAAGTGGAGCATGTCCAACAGCTCTGGGTTTGACATAGCTTTGTATGTTAGGCAGAGATCACCTCTGAGTAGGCAATATGCGATGGAGTAAAGCTGGAGATTTTTGAGACAGTCTGCATAGGGCATCTGTTTGAGGCCGGTAATTCTCTTTGTGAGGGATTTCTGCGGTCTTTCCAGTTGTTGTAGATGTCTTGTGAGGTACATATCAAAAGGGGCATTGTACTCTATAATGGGTCTAATGAGTGACGAGTAGAGGTTCGGAACAATGACCTCTTTTTTCCTGGATGAAAAACCTTTTGTGATGAGGTGTGCCATGTAGAAGGATTTCCTGACTAATGCGGCGATGTGATTAACAAAGAAGAGATTACTGTCCACCTGTGTCCCAAGGTCTCTTATCACACTTTCGGTGTTAAGTTTACTACCGCCTATGTGGTAGTTGATGGGTACAGAGTTTTTACCAAAGGGGATGACAATGCACTTTTTGGCATTGAGCTTGAGGCCATGGCTTTGACACCAGGCATCTGTCTCAGTGAGGCCCTTTTGTAGGATGTCCACATCGTTAGGAGTTTCGATTATTGCTCTTACTTTGCAGTCATCTGCAAACTTCATTAGCCAAAGACCTTCTGTGCTAGCCTGTACTTCATAGAAGTAGATACCAAACAGGGGAGGACCCAGGACTAAACCCTGTGGTACTCCACTTGTCACTGAAGTCGGATTTGGAGTCTGCTACTTTCACAGTGTGGGTTCTGTCAGTGAGCCAGTTGGCAACCCATCTTGTGACATAGGCATTTATACCTAGTTTAGTGAGTTTATCTATAATTCCAGAGTGGGGATGGTGTCGAAAGCCTTGGCAAGATCTAGATAGGCTGTGTGAACCACCTTACCCTCGTCTACAGCTTTGATGATTGCTTCAAAGAAGTCTATCAGGTTTAGGAGACATGATCTGCCTTTTACAAACCTGAACTGGGTGGGGTCCAGAGTTTGGAGATTACCAATGTCTTTGTTTATAAGTTCCATGATGATTCGTTCCATGGCCTTGCAGACCAGGCTCATCAGACTAATGGGGACATAGTTCCCGGGGTCCGTAGTGGCTCCCCCTTTGTGGAGTAGGATAACAGTCGCTGTGCCCCATTCAGTGGGCACAAAGCCTGAGGTGAGGCTATGACTGAACATGGTACTTGGGTGGGGTGCCAGTTCGCTCTGTAATTCATGTAGAACGTAGCCTGGGATGTTGTCAGGTCCCATGGATGCTGTGTTCTTGGCTTTGGAGAGTGTGTTTTTTACCTGTGCAGCCATGATTACAGGAACTTTGCATTCTTCTAGTATAGAGATGGGCCCTTTAGGGGGTGAGAGGGGGGTAAAGTTAGCACTGAACCTATTTGCCAGGATGTTGGCAATATCAGTTGGTTCTGTGTATTTAGTGCTATTGTGCTGTAACTCAGAGCAGATCTGAATGTTGCCATTGAGATTCTTGACATAGTTATAGAATGCTTTGTGGTTATCTTTAGAATCAGTGGCAATTTTGTTTTCGTAACTAGCTTTGGAGGATTTTATGAGGGATCTCAGCTTCTTACTGAGGCTGACCGGGGAGTTCCTCCAATCGTGGGATTTTACTCTTTTCTGCAACAGTTTCTTTCTTCTGTTGTAGAGTTTGTTTATGGCAGAGGACTACCAGGTTGGCTTCATTTTTTTGGAGGATAGCATCTTAGTTCTGTTAGGGATAGCACAATCCATGCACTTGTTTAAGTGCTTATAAAGTGCAATTGTGTAGGATTCAGCAGTCGTACCTCTATTGTCCATCTGCATGGGTGTCATGAAGTTTGCCACTTCTGCTTAAGAAGCGTGAAGTTAGCTTTGGAGAAATTTTTTACGGTAGTTTCCCTAATAGGGGGTGGGGATGGCATGTGGATGTCTAGGGTGATTAGCTTGTGGTCGGATCTGACCAATAAGGAACTGACGTTTGGTGTGGAGCACCGGTCACCCATGTTGGTAATGACCAGGTTTAGGATATTGCTGCCCCTGGTGGGGGTGTGGATAAGTTGATCCAAGGCATTGGAATTTATGAATTCCAGAAAATGTTGAGCAAAAGAGTTGGTATACGAGTAGTTTTCCCAGTTAATGGTGGGGTAGTTGAAATCACCCATTATTAGAGTGTTGGGTTGTACCCTAATATTTTCCAGTGTATCTAGAAATGAGGAGTGGGAATCCTGGGGCATGGTGGGGGATCTGTAGCAAGCTACAATTTGGACTGTAGTCTTGCCCAGAGTTAGTTGCACTTGGATAATCTCGGATGAATTATGCTGAGCAACTAGCCTGGAGGTGTATGTATCCTTAATAAATATGGACACACCTCCGCCTTTAGTGTTTCGGTCTAGGTTAGGTGGCCGAAAGATGTAGCATGAATTATAGCCTGGTAATGCAGGTGTGCTCTCTGGAGCCTTGAACCTGGTCTCTGACACTGCACAGATGTCGATGTTTTCCATTTTAAGGAGTGCCTAGAGTGAGTGCATTTTGAGGTTTAGACTTCTAGCATTAAGTAGCATTACCCTCAGATTTTGCTTGCCTGTATCTGTTATGGTGGTGAATTTGTCATTTGAACCTTGCCTAAAAAAGGCACTATAGCGGTGGCAAGAGCCTTAGCCAGAATCCGGAATTGCAAGGGTGACAGGTGCAGGCCATCTTTGGCAAAGCATCCTGGTCTGTTGATCATGTCATCCCAGGCAGACAGATACTGGATCCCCTTAGAATGACACCAGAAGCTTAGCCAATTGTTGAAGTCAATAATTTTGTCCTTGTACTGTGGTATCATTCTGGGTGATGGCAGGATGCTACTCAGCGATAGGGTCATACCTGCCTGGGCTACAAGATTGGAGAGCTCCTCTACGTCTCTTTTCATGTAGTCCAGGGAGGTACGTCTGAGGTCATTCACACCAACATGGACAATGACAGAGTCATATTTGTACTTGTTGTTGAGTGGCCTGAGTGCGTGCGTTATGTGGTAGATCCTGGCTCCTGACAATAAGCTGACAGTAACTTTCTCCTGTTTTAGCCTGGTGAGTGTAACATCAGTGTGCCTGACTATAGAGTCACCTACGACTAGAGTGTTGGGTACGTTGTTATGCCTTATGGGTGGTGGTTGAGTGGCACACTGAGGTTGTGAGCTATGTGTCATTTGGGATGTGTTGGGGGGTGGAGGTTGGTGCATTTCTGATTTGGAGGGGTATGTTGCTTCGGCAGATTTTTACTGAGAGCCTCTGCGAATGTAGGTGTGTGTTTTGTGTTTCTATGTGTATGTTTTGGTGGTGTAGGTTTTGAGGGACTATATGATGAATGTGGTGTGGTGCAAGTGTTTAGCTTCTCCTCTTGACTGTCTAGTCCAGTCTTGGGTGAAGAGAGCTTTGCTTCCAGTTTGGCTATATAAGTGCATCTCTCACAGGTTGTAGTGTTAGGTGGTAGGAGGAGAGGGTTGTCTGTGTACATGAAGCAATTGCTCCATTGCCCCAAGATGCCCAGATTTATCAGGTAGACAGGAGAAAACACCAGGAGCTGACCGTCAGACATGCCTGGATAGGTGCTTATTTATTAAGTACTAAAAACTGTTTTCCTCTAGATAAGTGAGGAAAGTTGAGTGCTGTAGTAATTACTAGCTTATTTAGTGCTTACAAGTTCTGAACCAGTACTGAGTTCAAAGAAACAGATTTTAGTGCTAAAACTAAAAAAACTGACTAGTTCTAAGGGAAAATATGAAGAGCAGATTTTATGGTGCCGGGCATAGTTTAACCCTAACTAAGCATCGATGCATTAAGTGTATTTTTTTTTAGTTTCAAGCATAATACATCACATACCCTACTGAAATAATGTTGGTTGCAAATATTAAACATCAGTTATAATCCATCCAATAATTGTCAAACATTACACAGCTCATTCAAATCCTGCCTTCCTTTAAACCTTGCTCCCCTGTATGCATTGTTCCCACAGTTCCCATTTTTTCTTTGTAATTTGCTCCTACTCTCTTCTAAAGATCCAACCTCCAGCTGCTTTATCTATATACTTCTATTACAACTGATTTAGATTTTGATTTCCATTTTCTATTAATTGCTTTTTTTGGCAGCCACCATAATTAAACTCAGCAAGGCCTTACTAGGTCTAGGCAATTCCGATTTTTTTATCATAGCTAAGAAAAACATTTCCCTAGATACACCAATTTGCTCACCCAGTATTTCTGATTAGTCTGCAGAGAATCTTTAAAGTTTGCCAACTCATTACACTCCCAGAAAATATGTTCCCAATCACAATTCCGACATTTGCTGTCTACCAGAGGAAAAATTCTCTGGCGTCTACTTGTGGTATAAAAATACCTATATAAACATTTCCAAGCAAAAATCTTCTACATTTTGTTGCATATTTGGGGAGACACAGATTTATCCCCGATGCTTTCTTTGGAAATCACTCCTCTCCCCTACCCTACCCCCAATTCCCACCCACCCCAGTACACTTACCTTTATTCTAACCTTGAATTTCCTCCCCGTCCCCTAAGTCAGTCCCATTCTCTACCCCTTCCCCTCACAGCATTCACTCAACTGGTAATACCACCCCTTCTCTATCCCTTACCAGCCTGTACTCTCAGATATACTCCTCTTCCTTCTCTCTAAACATTCTCCTATTATCCTGTTTCTGCCTCTAAAATGTATTTTACTCTAACCATGACTCTTCCACTTCAACAAACTTCCCTCACCTCCTCTATATGTATTCTCCTCCTAATAACTGTCTATAATGCAACCTCCTATTCCTCTTCCAAACTACCCCTCTCCTTCCCCCTCCCCTCCTCCTCCACTCTCTCCCATCCCCACCCAGTGACCCTCAACTTTTGTTACATATCTCCCTCCCTACTTCACCTAACCCACTTCACTATTTTAAATTAAAACTCCTAACCATTTCATTAAAGCCTCTGACAACCAAATTAAAACTGTTTCTCCCTCTAACTACATGTCACAAACCAAAGATTCTACTCCATTCTCCCTTTACCTGGCTTGCTCTAGCAGGAGACATCCACCCCAACCCTGGACCCATGACTAGTAATAATCTCTCTCCTCCTACCTCTTCAAATAGAACCAGCCACACATACCTCAAGCTCATTACCATTAATGCCCAGAGTTTAAAAAACAAAATAACAAACTTCCATGCATGGCTAAATCATACTCTACCTGATATAGTAGCAGTCTCAGAAACATGGCTAAAACCCCACATTACTAACTCTGAGATTATACCCCCTGGCTTTCAAGCTCTTAGATACGACCGCCAAAACAAAAAAGGAGGTGGAGTAGCCTTAATCTATAACAGCCTACTGAACCTCTGTCCTTACCAAAATCCCATTCCTCAGTTCAACAGTGCCGAACTAGTCATAGGAATCATCAAAAAGAATAAATATAAAAGTATCTGTATTATGGCCATCTATATCTCCCCTGGTGACAACACTTACACCCTAGATAACATTCCCTTATGGGCCTCAACTAAGATTAAACTAGAGACGTAC
Source organism: Protopterus annectens (assembly GCF_019279795.1). Classification (NCBI taxonomy): domain Eukaryota; kingdom Metazoa; phylum Chordata; order Ceratodontiformes; family Protopteridae; genus Protopterus; species Protopterus annectens. Next base: position 455,367,510 of record NC_056746.1, read on the forward strand.
ATTCTAGGTGATGTCAATATCGACTGGAATAAAATTAATAACAATAATCCCACTCTATCAATCTATGTAATTTTACTCAACTAATAAATGACATTACCAGACCTAACAGAAATAACCCCACAGGATCCATCCTGGGCTGGATCTTAGTCTCCAACCCTAATAAGATCTCTGACTCTGGTATACTCCCACACACAATGAGTGACCATCTCCCAGTCTTCATTCACCGAGCTGCCGAATACTCCCCTCACCAACACCAATATGCCCACACTCGCAACCTCACAAACTTTAACCCTTCTATATTTTCTGAAACCCTTAAACTAACAAATTGGGATAACTTAAAAACACTTCCACTATATGAAGCCATAGACTTCTTCAATACTACCTTCCTAGGCATCCTAAACACCCAAGCCCCACCTCGAACAAAACAAATAAAATTCAACTCGGCCCCTTGGCTATCAAAGGACACCAAATCACTTATGCTGCAAAGAGACAAGACATGGAAACTCTACAACAAAAATAAACACACAGATACCCTCTTTCAATATAAGCAACTCCACAATCTAACCAAAAAACTCATCACAAATTATAAAAAATCGTACTACACCAAACTACAGTCTACCCACTCCAAAAATCCCAAACAATTCGGGAACTCCATCAACTCTCTTTTGCACCCTGGTACTAAATCCAATCCCTGTCCCAACAACAATAAAACTGACATAGAAATAGCCACCCTTTTTAATTAATTCTTTACCAACTCTATAGCAGAACTTACTAAGACCTTCCCCAACTGCATCCCCTCCCCTACCCCTAATTCCACTTCCCCCTCCTCTCCCCAATCCTGCACTCCTAATCCTTCTCCCACTTTTTATCTAAAACCTGTCTCAACCTCCTGAATCAAAAAGCTTCTTTCCAAACTTAAGCCATGCTCCAATACCTCCGACAACATTCCCTCACTCTTTCTCAAGCTCGCTGCAGATGGTATCGCCATCCCCATCAGCATTTTCATCAATAGATCCATCCAGGAATCTCACGTTCCCAAATTATGGTGAGCCACCTACATCTTGCTCCTTCTCAAAGGAGGCAAAAATAATAGCATCTCTAACTTCCGACCAATAGCCATTCTTTCCCCAATTTCAAAAGTCCTTGAAAAATGTATTCACCTGCAACTCATGCCTCACCTCCTCAATAACCAACTCCTCACGGCTTACATCCTGGCCACAGTACTATAACTGCTCTCCTCTCTTTCTTAGACATTGTTAACCATGCCCGTGACTCTGAAGAAATTGTTTCCACTGTCCTTCTCGATCTATCCAAGGCATTTGACACTGTATCCCATACCCACTTTCTCAATCACCTCTCTAACCTCAATCTCTCCCTAGATTCCCTTTCATGTTTCAAAAGTTATCTCTCTGACAGATCCCAAGCTGTGAAATGGCAAACTGGTACCTCAACCTTCCTACCTACCCCTACCGGAGTTCCCAGGGATGTATACTCGGACCAATTCTCTTTAATATATTCATCAATGATTTTCACTCTGCAATTCCAAACACTCAAATAGTGCAATATGCAGACTACTCCACTTTAGTCTGCTCTGCCCTTAACCTTTCCGAGCTCCAGACAAAAACCCAATTGGCCTTCACAACTACAGAGAACAGGATGCTTCAAAACCATCTCTCCCTTAATGCCAATAAATCCAAAATCATTTTTCTCCCCACAAAAGCCCTCCCTCTTGACAAGCAATCTTTCAAGATCAACAGCCATACCCACTCCTCTATAGAAGTTGTTCCTTTTGCCAAACTTCTTGGGGTTACCATTGATGAATACCTGAAATTCAATACAAATGTTCAACTAAATATTAAAAAAAAATCAGAAGCTTGGTATGCTATATAGTAATGCTCACTTTCTCTCTACGGCTAAAAGACAAAGCCTCACCTCCACCTATTTACTACCATCTCTATTGTATGGTGCTCCACATCTAACCAACCTCTCAGCTACCAACTCATCAAAACTAGAAATCTGCTACAACAAAAATCGCCAAATTTGCTACTAAATCTACTCACTCCACCCACCATTGCACCTCTCTATGCAGTCTTAAGTGGCTAGTGCTTCCTAATCATCTTGACTACCTTCAACTTACTACAGCCCACAAACTAATAAACCACTGCATGCTCTGCTCTAATATCTTGCCTTTCTACACACCGCTCAGACCCCTAAGATCAGCCCAACAAAATCTGCTTTCAGTACACAAACCAAACCGACCCCCTGGCCAGTTTCTCCTATCTTATTCGATAGCCAAAAAATGGAACTTTCTCCCCCCGTGCTAAAAATCACTACAAACTCTGAACACTTCAAATCCCTACTCCATTCCCACCTCTCCCAAAACTGGAAATGTAATTGTATTCTTCCTACCTAAATTCCACTGTCACCTAGACATGATCTCCTTCAAGCACCTCTACATCCTCCTGTTTCCACAGCTCCCCACCCTCAGCTTCTATCATATGACAAATTTCTCCCCTGTATACACTCTATGTAAATACTGTATATAGGTTCCCATCCCTACTCTCTGTAAATGGCTCTACATGCAAATGACTCTTTGACCTTGAATGCAAAAATGAATCATCCTCTAGTTCTTCTTCTTTTCCTCTACCTGTTTTTTTTTATTTTTTTGCACCTCCTCATTCCACTACTTCACATTTTATTATGTTATGTATTTTATATGAATGTGTTCTTTTGCATTATTTTATGCAAACTGTACAAATGTATAATCCCATGCTTGCTTGTTTTAATTGTTTAATTGTGCAATTGTTTTTAATATGGAGCTTTTCTCCCCGGGCCTCCACTGAAAATGGGCCCTTTGGGTCCAGTGGACCTCCCCGGTTATCAAACTGGAAATACAGAAATAAATAAACTGCTTATCCAGTCTCTCTTCCCAATCCTTTTTAAACTCCTCTGATTGATTCTTATAGTTATCATGCAATATTTTATATGCTCTACTAATAATTCTTTTTTTAACAGCAGCTTCAGTTCTAGATTCTACTAAAAACTCTACCAGTGCTAGTTTTTCATGTAGAACCTCCATATTTTTTTCCTTTTGCCTGAATTCTAATATCAATCCATGACAGGGAAGGCAATCACTAACCTGCAGTCCATATAAATTCTTGGGTGTCTTCCCATTCTATTACCTTTCTCTCTGTAGTTATTTGCTCCTAATACCTTGGTTCCTTTGCCAGTTTTCCTCCAATAAATTCTGGCTTCCTCTTGCCTATAGTCTGCATCCCTAATTGCAGTCATCCCTATCGGCAGAATCTCCTTTCTCCATTCTCATGTGGGCTTAGTTCTCAGAAAACTTTCTGCTAATTTATGAATATAATATTTTGTATGATTATTGTTATTCTCCTTAAAGATCTGCATCCAAAATCCTAAGCTCTCCTTGTTTCTTGAGCTTCCGTTTCATCATCATCACTTTCCACTTTGAATTTTAGGTTTCTGCTTGTGCTACTTATATGAGCCTTAACTGTGTAGGTTCATAGGTTAGTACTACGCTAACTGCCCATGTGAGCCATTTTAAGCCTAGCCAATTATGCCTTGTGAGACTCAAACTCTGCACCTTGTGTTTGTAAGGCAAACACCTTAACCATTAGGCCACCCTCCCAACCCTCTGAAATACTCCTTTAAATTGGGTTATCCCAATCCACATCGTTCTATTGGAAAAATCAGTTTATCCTACTTTACTCCTGCCATCTTCCCCTGGTGCAGTGTCAACATTTTGAATTTCGGAACATCCAGGTAAGTATTTAGAGTGGAAAGGTCTAGAATGGGTCTCCAGGCTTTGTCCTTTCTGGGGACCAGGAAGAGTCTTGAGTAAAAACCTTGTCCGTGTTCCTGCTTTGGTACTTTTTGAATAGCTCTCATGTTCATGAGGGCTGTAATTTGTTTTTGTGCCTCTGCTCATTGATTTTGTGGCAGGTCTGGCATTCCTTTTAGACTTGGTAAAGTGTGAAAGTGAAACCTGTAACCTTGAGACACAATATTCAGCACCCATTTGTCCTGGGTGATTGTTTGCCAGTTTTGTGAAAAAAGTGCTAGTTTCCCCCCTAAGGGAGCTGCCAACAGGGTAGAATTTGGCATTGGAAGGGGAAAGTCATTGAGATTGACTCCTGTAAGGTTGAGACTTGTCCTCACCTCCTTTTGGTGTGGAAGCACCCCACTGTCGTGGTCTGTAAGATCCTTGTGGCTGAGATCTGCCTCTTGGGCATCTGTATCTGCCTCTTTGTGGCCTGTCTGACACTGGAAAGGACCAATTTTTAGTAGGCCAATTTCTGCTAAATCTTGGTGGCTGTACCTGTAAGAAATCCTTTACTGTTTGCATAGATTTTGCCTTATCCTCCATTTTCTTTGATACCTCCTCTGCTTTAAAACCAAATAAAATATCTTGATGTAAAGGAGCATCTAATAATTTTGCCTTAACATGATCTGGTAAGGTTTGTTCCTTTAACCAAGCATGCCTTCGAATCACAGATCCTGTAACTGCTGCTCAACAAGAAGCTTCTAATGAATCAAAACCACATTACAAAGTATGTTTACCAACTTGTTCAGCTGCATGCAATAAATCCTGTATTTCCTTAAAATCAGGTTGTTCTGCACTTGTACTCATTTTCTGTTTTAACTGAGACAGTAAATATTGTTGATATTTAAGCATGTGAAACTGGCAGTTTAAAGCTCTCACTGCTAATGTTGCTGAGGAGTAAACTTTCTTCCCCCATCTGTCTAATGCTCTGGAATCCCTGTCCAAGGGAACTGGATTTTTAGCTGTGGAGGCCTTTACCCCTTTGGGCCCCTGGGAAATAGTTTCTGGGTCAGCAGCAGGGTTTCAATAAAGACATTTTTGTGAGTCAGGAACTCTGTAGTACCTGTCTGGCTTGACTGGAGCAGGGGGTAATGAATCTGGATTTAAACTGGATTCAGAGAACACATCGTCCACAATATCCAACACTGGTGGAATAGCAAGGGGCCTATGCTGAGGCAATAAAATAAAATCTCTGAGCCTTTTCTTGGACTCTGAGTAATCCTGGCCCTCCCAGTGGAAATGCTCCCTCATGATGTGTAAAGTTTACCCAAAAGAATAATCCTCAGGAGGAGAGGCTGAAGGGATAGATTCTTCAGCATCAGAGTCCTCATAGGGGGTAAAGAATATTCCTGGTCTGAAGAGAAGTCAAAATATATAGAAATCTGGTCAGAGGAATCATAGTTTGTATCCTGCCTAGGCCTTGTATCAGGAGGGAGATGTGTACCCCTGATCAGAGTAATTAATTCTTTGGCCATTTTGAGAATCTGCTTTTTAGGCATGGAGGCCTGTCCAGATGAATGCTGTACTTGCTTCTTTGTCTTTAATGTTGCTTTAGCCTTGGCTGTAGATGCAATGGAAAGCTGTGAATATCTGAAAACATCCTCAGAAGCCGAAGCCTGCTCTGCAGCTCCGGACCCATCTGAAGGGTTAGTCTCCGTAGGCCCAACACCTCAAGTATCCAGGGGCCTAGGCAACTCCACGTGGGAGTCGGTCGCGGCCTGTGGCTCTGAGGTAGCGGGTGTCGGGGGCTGCGAAAGCGCCTCACTGAGAACTGGCGAACCGGCGACTGGCCTAGACCGTTTTGGGCCTCGGATGCCTGTCCTTATCCTTATCTTTGCGTTTTTTGTGAATTTCGGTCGTCGGATGCTACAACAGCATGGTATAATTAAACCTTCGGCCAAAATAATGGCGTGCAAAATCAAACCGAAGTTTAATAGTGCATTTGTTAAATCTAGCACAAAACTGACAACTAGTGACGTCGTGATCTGGGCCTAGGCATGGAATACAGTAAGAATGAAAATCCTTATGAGGTATTTGCTTCCCACAAGAAATAAAATTATTAACTTTTACTGACATCGGTCTGAGGCAAGAAAAAGTTTCCCCAATGGGGTACTTAGCTTTATTGAAGACTTCAGATCTGAAATCGAATTTGAAATCTCAGGAGTCGGCCGACCGGCACTTGCGAACTGCTTTTGCTTCGGGCACCGCGCGGCAAGAAAGACTGGAAAAATGGCGTCGGATGCATCTTATATACCCCTGGCACACTGACGTCAGGGAGGAAGCGACAGCAACTGACGCTGGACTAAGACTTTGGAACTCTGGCCGACTGCGGGATCGCCTGATGGCAGGATAACCCAAGTGTAATGACTGCAGCAGTGAAACACGATGAACATCGACACTGATCCATATCTATTCATTTTTGCATCACTTTTGCCATTCTGTTAGCCATTATAGACATAAACACTTTATAATCATGGTTTAGTATTGAAATGGACCTGTATGAAGCTGGATCTGATGGATCTATATCATCTTTAGGTATTATAGCTACCACTGCTTTCTTCCAGAATGTTGGTACTTCTCCTCCACTTCAAATAGTGTTAAACAAAACCTTTCAGATGTTTTTCAGTTTTCCCCTCCTAGCCTCCAAACTTCCACAGAAATATTACCTATTCCTGGGGACTTTCCTGTGGATTGGTAATACATCACCATTTTTACCTCATCTCTTCCTATCCTAACTGATAGCAACTGAGCCTCATCTACCGCTAACCTTGCCATATTCAATTCTTCCATAAACATTTTCATTTGTACCCTTTCTTGATTTCTAAATTTCTCTGCTTTATACAGACTGTCATATAATTTCCAAAATATTTCAAATACCTTTACAAGATCTCTTGTTATTTTCCTTGTTATACGTTTCCTAAACTTGGCTACAGCCCTTTCTACTTTCTGCTGCTTGAGCCATTGTGCTAAAAGTTTTTATGGTTTAGAGTTATTATCAAAAACAATTGCTTAACAGCAATCTTTCTAAACTCATGCATACTATTGAAGTAATCCCTTATTTTCAGTTTAGCATTCTGCAGCTGCTCCTCTTCTTGTTCTTTGAGATTCCCCCATTCTGCAGTACTTAAACATTTGTAAGTCCCTCTAAATAATTATTTTTACTTCTTAACTATATCTCTCTTTCTTTTATTTCCACCCTACTTTTAAACTCCACTTAAATTTTACCCCACTCACTAGCTATACTTTCAGAAGGAATTCATATCTTCTGTAATAGCTCCTGAATAATTTTCACTACCTATTCCTTAAATTCCTCTCATCTTTATTTCATTACCCTGTGTTTTTATTTTAGGTATTATTGGTGCATGATCTGAAATAGGTATTGGGTGTGTATCAAGACTTTCAATTAACAGCATGTTCCTGTGAAATGTAAATTCTGTCTAGCATAGCGCATTTTGTTTATCTTGCTGAATAATATGTAAATTCATGCTCAACACTTAGTACTGAATTCACATATTTCATGCCAAATATTTTCATAAATTTCTTCAAAAATCTTTCCTCATTTGTTATATTTCCCTTCTGGGCTCCCCAGACATATCTCCACTGCTGCAAATCAAGTTCCATTCTCCACCTATACGTAATAGCCCCTGCTGAAAGCTGATTATTTCTCTCAGAATTTTCTTAAGCTCCATTATAGCAATTTTAAGTGGAATATAAGTACATGCCAGTGTAAACCTCCTCCCTTGCCAGTATCCCCTTAGTACTACAAATCTACCATTGTATTTTTGTCCACTGCTATTACCATTGGAGTTTCACTTGCAATTAATATTATTACTCCTCTTTTCCTTTGTCCCAGGTATTCCACTGAATAACCATCCTGAAAACCTTTCTTATGAAATTCACATGTTCAGTTCTTTTCAAGTGCATCTCATGTAGCATAGTTATTTGCACTCTTCATTTTTAATATACTTCACTACTCTTTCTTTTGTTGTATTTACCTGTGAGACTCATATTTAAAAACATTACAGAAAGCATCACTATGTTAAAAAGTTATTATACCCACCTTTTATGTGTAAGAGCTTTTTTGTTAAATGTCTAGTTCTAGTTTTTGTATTACATGAAAACAATGTTTGGCAGGCTGATCTTTTATACATTAGTTCTTGTCATATTCATTTGAGTCTATTTCACATCTTAGAAAACTTTTTGTTTAATTGAACCCCCCCTAAAACCTATTACCTTAATACTAACACACACAACTATGTACATCTTCAAATATTGAAGTTTTCTCCTCCTAATAGGAGCAAGTGTCCCAAACTAACAGCCACAATCACAGACTTGAGTTAACCTAAAAGAAAAGTTATCCATGCTAACACGCATGGTACAGCCTGTGCTTCTACTAGTTGCTGTGTGGTTTTTTTCTTATCTTTATAGCTCTCCCAGCTGGGAAAACAAACTTAAATGCTTTCAGAAAATATTATCTCCTAGCCATTTCTCTCAATCAGATTGTCTCCATGGAGATATGAGGACCAGATACAGTGCTGCTACTAAACATACATTTATTTGCTAGAAAAAAAGCCTTATAATAGTCAATGTTCTTTTTCATTTACTTGCTTTTTCTTAAAACTTGTTACTAGATCAAACTAAGGGCCTTAATCCAGTCATTTCCCTTATGCAAGAATGAAAAAAAAGTACATATAGTTTTTTTTGTCATACTCTTTTAACCAGCCTTTTCTTCTTCCTTTTTTTTTTTTATATTGCAGTGCCTACATTTCTAAAAAATAAACAAGAAGAGACAGAAAGAAGAAAGAGAGAGAAAAAAAAACAGGAGCACCTCTTTATACTAGTATCCCCATTACACTTAAAAATAACTGAGAAAACTTTACTTTATAGCATACAAAGAAAAGTGTGCACTATAAAAATATTACTATTAAGAAAAAATATTTTTGACTTACAATTAACTTTTTCTCTCCTCTTCCCTTCTCCTAAGTATTTTTCTGAACATTAATGACATGAAGTAGGGCACTTGTTTTAGAGTCCCCTACAAGTTTAACAAAGTCCAAAAAGTCCAATATTTCCAGATTTAATTATTGTTTGTAACCTCAAATTTGTCAATTTCTAAGTTATTGGTTTTATTCCTGTTCCTCTCCATCCCCTAAGTCCTGTCTCTGCACCATTTCCAATGCACCTACGTTTCTTCTAGTCAACTCTTGTGCTTTTTTTCCTTCTTCCAAGCATTTTCCATTGAAACACTGGAAAAGATTTCAATGGCACAGTCTCTCTGTGGTCTTTTTTACTAGAAGAACAAGAAGAAGTATCTCCTTCTGTTTCACAGCTCACTTTTTGTTTGGCAAACTTTTGTATTTCCTCCTTAGCATGTACTGCTTCAAAATATGATTTTGTCCTTCTAGGAAAAAATATTTTGAAAATAGCTGAGTACAGCACCTTGAATCTCACACCTGCTTCTCAACATCCCCTGAAGAGTGAAATAAATTTACTTCTCTTCTGTCTGGTGTACAGCGAGTAATCATTCTCTACAAACACTCTGGTGTCTCCCACTTTTAGTACTTTGTCCTTCTGCCACAGTTTTGTCAGAATCAACTCATTCTGCTGGTAGGATTGCAGCTTTACTATTAAAGGTCTAAGTTGCTTTCTCATAGCCAGGTTTGGAACCGTTCAATTAACAACTCCTGCTGTGGAATACCAGTCCAGTTGCTCATTTGTGCTTTCATAAAATTAATAGTCTGTTCCTTCCAGTTTCTCTGGTACACCAGAAATTTTCAGGTTTTCCCTACGTACTCTGTCCTCTAATTTTATTATTTTTGAAACATCTCTTCTTGAGCAGTCTCATATTCAGACAGCCTTTTCTTCATTTCAACCTCTGATTTTTGCAGTTTTATCACTTCAGCTGAATATCTGTTTAAAGCTTCTTCCATTTTTTTCCCAACCATTTATTTTAGTTGATATACACTCCATTAGTGTTTCATTTATTTTAATCAAGTCTGTATGCAGTCGTCATATACTTTCCTCTAGATTACTGGAAGTCATGCCTGGAGCTTGCATTGCTTTTTACTTAACAACTTCAGCATTCTTCAGTCAGTGTTTTTCCTCACATTTTCTAGCTGATTTTCTTTCAGGTTCTCTGTATTGCTCTTTTCTTGGCATCCCGGCAGTGCACTTACTAGCTGGTTACTGAAATTTACCCAAAAATAAAAGTCCATTGGCTTTCTCTGCTGATTTTCTGTTTTCACACTGGGAGAGCTAGAATTAAGCTCTTACTCAATGTGCAGCCAACTTGGAAGTCCCCATGCAAGTTACCTTTTTGATAGAAAAAAAGACAGTAAAAAGCACTTTAAAACGCTATGCCAGCCCTAAAAAGAAAACAATAAACACAATTACTCTACAAAGAAATGTTTTCAGTTAATTTAAACTACTTTTAAACTGAGAGAAAAAAATTGCTCTGTTTAAAATTATGTTACAGTCTTGATAGACTCCATTAAAACATAACACTCCAATCTTTAAAGTAACTTTCCTGAAAAGGAAAGTAATAAAACATCAACAAAATTACAAAAATTGATTTTTTTTCCCAAAAGGGAACATATCTGCCCAGCAAAGGAAAACACAAGCCAACAACTGATCCTTGAAATCTTCACAGGAGAGTGCTCTTCAGTGGCAGTAAAGCTTTGAAGGGCTTCACACCCAAACTTGCCTTTTATTAGTCAGCTCAGCTCAAGCTGTCTGACAGTTTGAGTGAGTGGAAGGTACCCTGAAACTTTGGAAGCTGGCAATCTGCTATATCTTTGGCAGGATATAATCCATATAGCTAAGACTACTGCAGCAGAGATCCATATGATGAACATCCAGAAGTAGGACCTTTAGTAAAGGGTAAGAGAAAATTAGATAGAAAAAATGGAAACTGTGGGAACAAATCAAGCAGAGTAATGTTTTGGAGGAAGACTAGTGAGGTTTAAGGTAGGTAAAGAAATGAGCAGTTTATGTAATATTGCACTGATGATAATTGTAAAGAATATATGTGATGCATAATGTTTGCAGCTGTGAACCTATTTTTATGGTTTGTTTTCTTTCATATAAATGCATGTCTGCCTACGTCATAAGTGATAATTTAATAAAGGTGTTAATGTTTGTTTGTCTTTCAGCTTTTCCCGGTTAGGGGTCGCCACAGTGGAACTCTGGTCTGCTAATGATTGGCAGTTGTTTTTTATGGTGTCGTTACCAGCCCGACACCCAACCTTCAACGAAGGCACGCCCAATTCAACGCATATCTTTCAAACGCCCACTCGACCGCGGGGAGGACATACAGACTCCACACAGAAGGCACTCCCAACCCAAGCCAAGAATCAAAACGGGAGAACCTCTTGCTGTGAGGCAACAATGCTACCGCTGCACCACGGCGGCATTAAAAAATACACATCTGACTGATGATACAGTACCACAAAGACAGGGTTTCCAGCTCTGCTGAAGCAATCTGAGACTGACAAAAACTCATAAAATATGCAACTCTGATTTGAAAAAAAAAAACACTTAGAAATTATTGAAAATAAACCAACAATGCCCTGCTAAAGGCGTTAGTGATGCAACTGCTTCCAGCTGCCTTAACAAAAAGCCTTCTAGTGGGTGAAAGACCATAAAAAATACAGGTCTGTAATGTCCCATCGGATAAAAATATAGGTATTTATAATATTTAATCAAGTAAGTAATTAACCCCACCTGAACCATGTTAAACTGAAATCCTTTGCACACAGAATTATTATAAACATCGCAAAAAATCACTTCATGTTTTGCCACTTACTATTTACTTGGAGTACATTTTCATCTAATGCTATAAACTGTATTTAGTTTGCACAGTTAGAATAATTACTTATAGCATGTTTGTAACTATTCAACAATGTCCAACCTCTAACATATATTTACAAACACTGTAATTTTGGCATTTCTTCATACCTTTTCCTGCCTTATTACTCAATGGTACCAACTTGTTTGTGATAACAGGGCTTTGTAAATTCTTTGCTTTTTTATATGAAAAAATAAAGTTAAATGGAAGGATACCCTTTAGGCTTACATCAATCTGATAATAGCTTCCAGTTCCTCAGAAAGTACAGCTGTATAAGAACTTACCACAAGTGTTTATGTCTGAGTAGATCAATGTTGCAGAACTGCTTACAAACTGGAGTTTATCCTGCAACTTACTTGAATGGTATCCTCTTGCGTCATATGTCTGACCCATGACCCAAGCACAGAAATGCGAAGAAGTACATAAGGGACGTATCAGTGCAAAAATCCTCATGACTTTCTTGCTCAAGACCAAAAAAAGTGACAGAAAAGAGTAAGGAAAGAAAGACATGACAACAAGGAGATGGGGACAAGTCCACCTCAGTCAAGGAGGAGGAAAAATACATGAAACGGGGGAGTAATTCTACTATGGTTAGTTCTTATACAGCTGTACTATGTCCTTCATTGATCACAGTGGAAATACTGCTTACATAGAGGAAGATTTCCAAAGCTGTTTAGAATATCTGGGAGGAGGCTTGAGTACTGGAACTGCATCTAGCATACATTGGAGAACAGATCTAGCATAACTAGCTCTGGAGGTTATGAAAAACTGATGCAATGTTCTGTAAAGGTGTGAAGAGAAGACCAGGTGGTGCTTCTAAAATGGATTTTGAGTCTAAACTCTTGAGAAATGCACCAGAAAAAGCAACAGCCCTCTTAGAATGAGTTTTGACCTAGGTTGGAATTTTATTTTTCATTAAAGGAATAGCAAAAGGAAATAAGGAATGAAATCTATCTGGAGATGGTCTGTTTAGAAATAGGGTGCTCCATCTTTTATCCTTAAAAAAGGAGAAATAGTTGATCAGTTTAGTTTTGTCTAGATAAAATAAGAGCAGCCTATGAACATCTAGGGACTGTGAAATTATTTCTCCTTTATTTTGAGGAATGGGGAAGAAGGAATGTAAAATGAATATATTGGATTTCATTGACAGCTTTAGGCATAAAAAATGGATGGCCCAAAGGGATATCCTGCCCTTGTGAAATATAAGCTAAAAAGGTATAACCATAAGGGCCTGCAACTCAAAATCTTTTTGATAAAGTAAGGACTACCAGCAATACAGCCTTCCAAGTTGGGGGGGGGGGTGGCTTCTAAATGTCATATAGCCTTATTAGACTGTTCTATTTCTGGAGGGTTCCTGTAGATTTTGAAAACTCTCTTCCATAGCTTTTTAAAATTTTGCTTACCAGTAGTTTGCTTGATCAGTTTAATTTGCCTTTAAATGAAGGTAGCAGGAAGACCATTAAATCCCTTGCCTAACCTGGAGAAGAAAGACTGAAAAACTGAGAGATCCCATTAATCAGCATACATCTCTTATCACAATTAGCATGAACCACTGCATCAGAGGCTCCAAAATAAATTCTCTGTACAATGGAGATTTCAAAATTTCATTTCTGACATCATCTGGGAGGTGTTAAGCATGCAGACAGGTAAACCTCCTCAGCCTTGGAAGAGGCATCAGCAGAATCATAAGTAAGTTAGACAAATCAGACTTCTCTTCCAAAGAGGAAACAGATACTAAAACCCCTTAACCTACCTGGGGGGTGGAAGGATAAGGATTTTGATCCCCAGGAGAACGGTCCTAGCAAAGCCTCCTCTGGACCTTGAAAACGGATCCAGTTTGTATGAAGACAGGACCAGGTTGCTGCCTCTAGAATGCCTCTAAAGTCCACCCCTTTCCAATATGCCACAGAAGAGGATAAGGCACTAGTTGAGTGAGCCTTAACATTGCCTGGAAGAGATTTATCATGGCAGGAGTAACAGAAAACAACAGCAGAAGACAACCATCACAGGCTAGTTTGCTTAGAAACAGGTTAACTTTTCTTAGCCCCTTTATATGAGATGAAAAGCTGTTCAGGATTCCTAAAGAGCTTTGTTCTGTTAAAGTAGTATCTGAGCTGCCTATGCGCATTCAAGATATGTAAAATTTTTTCTCTCTTTTTTTTGTATCAGGGTAGAACACTGGGAGATTAATGGCTTGATTCAAGATAAATTCCGAAACAACTTTAAGCATGAATGATGGATTAGTGCATAACACAATTGTCTCCTTGTAAAAAATCAGATAGGGTTGGCCCACCATGAGAGTTTGAAGCTCAGAGACTCGTCTTGCAGATGTTACAGTAATGAGTACAATAATCTTTCAAGTAATGAACCATAAATCAGCCTGAGAGGCAGGTTCAAAACAAGGTAAGGCCAATTTTTCAAGAGCAAAGTTGAGATCCCAGTGAGGAGGATGAGTTTGCTTTTTAGGGGTTCTCACATGCTACACTCCTTTCATAAAATGTTTGACCTTAAGCGAGATGAAAGAGGGAGATCCATGGGAAGACAAGCTGAGACAGCTGCAAGATGCACTTTGATAGAAGCATATGACAAACTATCTCTAAGTAGCTCGCACAAATATTTCAAAATCAGAGGGGTCAAAATCCTTTTGGAACCTCTGTTACTGGCTAGTCACCATGTAGAAAACCTCTTCCACTTGTAAACATAAGACTTTCTAGTTGCAGGTTTTCTTGCTTCCTTAAATACATGCTGAACATCTTCATGGAACAAGTGCCTAAAAGGGTATCAAACCAGAATCATCCAGGTTGTCAGTTGCAGTTGCTTCAAGCTGAGGTGTACCATTCACCCTGATATTGTGTGAGAAGATCCAGTCTGTAAGGAAGCATGGGATAATTGCCCTTGGCCAATTCCATTAAAAGGGAGAACCAACTTTGCCTGAGTCAAAACAGCTTGCCATAAAGTTGTTTGGTAACATCTTACGAATCTATAGAAGTACCTTTAGAATAACAGGAAAAGGTAGAAATGAATCCAGAAACATTCCAAACCATGAGAATGACAGAGCATCTGTCTTCCAAGCATGGTTGCAAGGATGTCTTGAACAGAATTTTTCAGTTTTCTGATTTGAAAGGAGGTAAACACATCTACTTGAGGTATTTCTCACATCTAGATCAAGTCCTGTAAGACCAATACACAGAGTTTCTACTTGTGAGGGTCTACCAGGATCTGCTTAATCTGTCTGCCAGTTGCTTTTCTCTGTTAGAATGTACAAGGCCCAAAGAGTGAGAAAATGCTGCTGAGTCAGTCCCCTGACCATCCCTGCCAAAGCCAGACTCAGCAACTCTCACAAATTTCTTGAACTTGGGAGCAATAGGAATATGATGATAAGCTTCCTTCAGATTTGGAGTCACTATGAAACAGTGATCTAGAAGCAATGCTAGGACAGACTGTAAAGTGAGCATTTTGAATTTCAGAACTTTTACAAAGGAAAATCTAAGACAGGTCTCCAGGAATGCTCCGTTTCTGGTACCAAAAAGATTCTGGAGTAAAATCCTTTGCCTTTCTGTATCACAGGCACTAGTTCTATGACCCTGCTTCTAACATGTAATAGAGCACTGAAGAAAACAATTATCTCTGGTCTAGTGGGTATGGGGTATACCCCCCTGAAGGGCGAGGGGTATTTTCTACCCACTGCCAAGTGTATACTTTCCGAATTATTCCCAGAACTCATTTATCTGACACTATCTGTGGCAAGGCTGCAGGGTAGAGAGAATGCCTGGGGAAGGAGGAAGAGAATGAGGGGGAAGGTAGGAATGCTCTTTATCTCAGCATTGTCATTCCTTTGCAGGGGGTTGATCCTTTTTCAGAAAAGCACCACTCTTGTTTGATTTCAAAGAATTATCCTCCTGACATTTCATTTTGGACAACTGACTTTTGTTTGTTCTGCCCCTTGAAGGAAAATGCCTTGCTGGGGAGAAGTTGTGTACCTGAAACATCCTAGATAATCTATGTATTAATTTGATTTCATTTGTGTAACAGAGAGCCTAATCACAAATTCAGAACTTAAAGATGCATTCAAAATTTCTGTTTTTAAATCATCAAAGAAGTTTTGATTACATAACCAAGCATACCATCTTAATACAACAGAAGAAGCAAAGCTTCTCAAGACTATATCTGCACATTCAAACACGCCTCTTAAAAGCTATTTCGAAACCTGATTCAAACTAGAAGCAAATTTTATCCTTGCAAGACTTTTGCTCTGCAGGTAAGGATACAGCAAAATCCACCAAACTGTATGCATGCTGTAAAATAGATTTCCATGTATAGCCTTTTACAATTCTAAAGGCTAAATTATTAGAAAGAGACATCCTTTTTCCATGAAGATACAACCATTTTCTCTCTTTATCAGAGATCACTGGATTAGATGACATCAAGGACTTATTATTTGAGGAGGCAGCTGGGGAGACTATAGTTGGGTCAGCAGTCAAATGAGAAAAGACACATGTCATATCTGAGGAGACCCTATACTTTCCCCGAGTCTTTCTATGGACTGCTAGAGTAAATACTGATGTCCTGAGGCAGCTTCATAAACATATTTCAAGACTAGTATGAGAGGGGGGACAACCACAGAAATGGGCATCTCATCCTCTATAAGGTCTCACACCCTGCCTATCTCTAGGGTAGTTTCCAATTGCTCCCAAAAAAACATCACTAAATCAGGTAATCTTCTGAGGAAAAGTGAAGACTTGTTTGATCTTTAGCTCAGGTTCATCTTCTGAAAAATCAGAGTGATTGGACTCTGCATCAGCTAGCAAATCACCATTGTTCTCATCAGTTTCCTCATCACTCTCTAAAATAACAGAAAGGTGTTTAGCGAAGCTAGCACTTGAGCCATGCATGGGGACACAACCACCAGAATAAGCGATCTTCAGAACACTCTTAGCCAAGTTAACCACATCAGCCTTATAAACAACTGTAATCTGATTATCGGCTGAATTATGAAGTTTCTGTTTCTTTTTTATGTGAACTTCAGTACTAGATAAAATATCTGGGGACGGAGTATTACTTCTAGCTAGGGGTGTCTTACCACTGACTACTCCTGCACCAAAAGGGTTTGGTTCTGTCATACCTGTGCCAGATAGTGGAACAGCCCCCAAGGATGGGTCTAACTCTCACTTCATACTAGCCAGCAAAGCTACACTAGAGGGAGATGGGGCAAAAGGTAAGTGGCCTGTGGGCTGAGCAGTGGACCTGACAAAATCATTAACTGTAGGCTGAGGTATACTTTTTTGTTTTTTCTTTTAAGGTGCAACTGGATTTAATGGTGGGTAACAGTTAAGATCCATCATGTCAGGGGGGAGAAGACCAGTCAAAATAATAAACTGACAGTACTAGATATCACAACATGCATTTAACGTTTCTAGTAAAATTTGTGTTACAAAACAATTAAATTCTGCCATGTTGTGCGATTAGAAAAAAACATGAAGTTCTTTTTCAACTCACAGAATTTAAAGAATTTCCAGTACACAAAGTCCAAACACCAAAGCAACTAATGTTTCAAACTAGTATTAAACATAGCTCCACAGACTAACCATGTTAAACTGACATACAAAAGAAGTTATGTACTCACATAATGTTCCATCTGTGCTGTCCATTTCATTCTTCCTCAAAGAAGGGTCCCCAAGATCACTACCTGATGATGTCTCCTTTGGAGAAATTTTGGACATCCTTAGTCAAAGGGGTGGTTGGTGTACAGATAATCCTTCCCAAGAGGAATCAGTATTCCTGGAGGCATTTGGGTCTGGCTGATCTACTTCTTACGTGACTCCACCTGCCAGCGAGCTCATTGAGTTGGATGGATTGTAGAAGGAGCCAAGATGGGTGGAGTAACACTGGTGAAGGTCTCCTGATCTGAAGGGGTAGGAGCTGGGAGAACTCTCATCTGTATCTGCATTGAGATAAACTTCCTCATCATTCTATCCACATCTGCCTCTGTAAGACTCCTGGAAGAATGGGAAGAGGAAACTAAGGAGGGTGGTGATCTTGAGTGATGCTACCTCTAAAAAGGGTCAAGTAGCTGAGACGGAACTGGGTCCAGACAGGATGCATAACATGTCTGGGATAGCTGTATTTGCTCTGAGAGAACCTGATTCGAGGATATGGGTTTGGATCCAACCATTTCGAGACCTTTTAGCCAGTTCCTTGTCTGGATCCAAAGAAGTTGTGGAGGATCCAGAAGGTTCAGTGAGTCTTTTCCTTGACTCTTTCTGGCCTGCCTTAGAGAGATGAACTCCAGCCAGTGATTCAGAAAAACTAGTCGGAGGAAGTCCTTTTAAAATCAGCTTGTTTTTCCTATCCACTAAAGCCCTAGGATTAAACGACTTACAAATCTCACAAGGGACTTCTAAATGGGCAGGGTTCAGAAAATACACATGAGAGTCATGGGCATCTGGCAAAGGAATCTTGTGCACACACTTCTTGCACTTTTTCAGTCTGGAAGGTTTTTCAGCCATATTCACAGTAAGACTGTATAGAATATTTTTTTTTAATTAAGAAAAAAAAAAGAAGGGGACAAACTACCAACAATGGTAAGGAAGATGCATAGGTATAATGGAGGTTATAAAAGGATACTAACTGGTAAGAACAGAAAAAGACATTAAGATATTAAGAATGAAATAACTCACTACAACGCTTAAGAGCTGACAGCGACCATGTCCATAAGTGAAGGCAGCAAATAAGATCTGAGGTATGGAGGGAGACTACAGCATTATCAGTAAGGGAGGAGCTCGAGAACTTGAAGTAGGCTATGAGCTGTAGCGGCCAAGTCAAATCCAATTATCGGATCCGAACTCAAGTGTTGGTGAATGAATGAAAATTGACAATATCAGATATAATGTTTAAAAGCAATTTAAATTATATTTTCTTATCAGAGAGAATACAATTTTCAAAGTATATTGAAATAGCTTAACTTGTGATAAAACTGCAATCCAATGTTAAAACACTTAGAAAACAGCCATATATATATATATATATATATATATATATATATATATATATATATATTTATATATATATATGGGTCTAGGACACATGCTCGACTACCATATGTCCGAATCACAAAAAATTGAACACAAATACATGAAAGCGCTTAACATAGAAAAGCGCTTCCGTGTATGTGTAGTTCAAAAACAAAAAAATCTACGTTTCTGCAGGGGGGCTTTGCCCCCCTGCACCCCCCCACACCTCCCCTACTTTATTATTCTCACTCAGAGATTGCACTACGGTGGGGAAAAGGGAATTTTTCCTTACCCGCACTGTAGTCTGATCTATGAAACAAGCACACATACACGGATGCGCTTGTCGATGTTAAGCGCTTTTGTGTATGTGTGTTTGATGTTTTGTGATTCGGACATATGCTAGTCGAGAATGTGTCTGGATCCCATATATATATATATATATATATATATATATATATATATATAGTAAATAATGTATAAACTTTGAAAAAATCAAAGTTCTGCAATACTTCCCTGTTGAAAGATAAAAATAAAGCAGAGTAACAACATCAAAGACAGGCCTCTAGTGGCTAAAAGAATACACTACACTTCTGAAAGAAATATTGAAATTTCCTCAGAAACAGTGAAGACAAATACTTGTCAAAGACAGAAGCCAAATAAACACTGCTACAAGAAGAAACTCCTACATGAATTACTGCAAACACTGACAAATAATATAAACATATTTAAATAAACAAAAAATAGAAAGATAATAGTAAAGCTAATAATAAAATGAGAGAAAGTCCCAAATGGGGCTTATTTATTTATTTATTTTATTTTACATTTGTTTACCGGGATGGTCCGACTGGATACATGTCCATTTTCAGCGGAGTCCAGGGGAGAAAAGCTCCAAGTTACATATACATATTACAAATACTAGGAACATTGCACATAGGTTATAGGCATTACAAAAAAATACATAATCCAATAATTGAGGTTACAGACATACAAGCTGATTGCAGACATAGTAAATACAACCATCCATGAGGCCTGAGGCATACATTTCAATTCAAGTAATTGCTATTGATAACATATTACCTTGGGTTTAAGATATTTTATTTACACAATCAATACCTTGAGTAGCTATCATGAAGGATCTCCCTGGTTAGATGAAGAGGGATGGATAGGTAAGGGCATTTATTAAAAGCGAGGTGGAGGGACATTTGGGGTACTAGTCGGGGTTGGTACATGGACATATCCAGTGTGATTTGAGGTGGCTTTTAAGTTTGTATTTAAATATCCTTGGTGAAGACTCTAGGGTAAAGTCAGCTGGTAGTGAGTTCCAGTTTTTACCGATAGAGTTGGCGAAGAGGGAGTCGCCCGCAGCATGGTTAGATTTGATTGTAAGTACTAGAAGTTTGGTGGATGAGCGAAGTGTTCGATTGTTGCTGTCGGGGCAAATTAGGTTTCTTAGGGCTGGAGAAGTGTCCAGATGGTGGAGCATTTTATGGGCAACTTTGAGCTGGTTGAGCTGTAGGAGGTGGGGTAGTTCCAGCCAGCCCAGGAGATTTAGGCTCCAGCAGTGGTGGGTACAGCAGGGTGTGCCATTTGCAAATCTGGCAATGTGGTTGTAACATGATGACAATTTATTAAGATCGATTTTGCTCAGGTGGGAGAAGGGAGAGGAGGCATAAAGAAGGGTAGATAGAAGATGGGAGCGGGTAGGAATCAAACCATTGGAGGGCTTGTTTGTTTAAGTTGTAGGCCTCCAAGCTGTTCATTAGCATTTTGTGATCCACCATGTAAAAGGCCTTGGGTAGGTCTAGGAAGAGAGCAAAGGTCAGTATGTTATTGTTATGGTTGTGGTTTATAGTGTTTGTGAAAGAGAGGAGGGCTGTTGTGGTGCTGTGATTAGGCCTAAAGCCATGTTGCGAGTTGGATAGTAGTTTGTTCTGTTTGAGATATTTCATGAGTTGGATATGAACAAACGTCTTCATGATCTTAGTTAGTGGTGACAAAATAGCTATGGGCCTGTAGTTAGACAGTTCAGTGGAACTGCCCCCCTTGCGAAGAGGTATGATATGTGAGATTTTCCATATGTTGGGGATGATGGCTTCTGATATGGTTCGCTTGATAAGGACAGAGATGGGGTATGCAACTGCATCTGCAGCCTTTTGTAAGTAGTCAGCTGGGAGGAGGTCTGCAGCCAGGGTGGTGGAACTTAATTTCCTAAGTAGGGTCTTAATGAGTTGAGTGGAGACTGGTTGGAGACTGAAGGGAGTTATGGCTTTGGAATTGGTTACGTTTGGATTAGAACCAGTGGGTGTGAGTTGGCTTGCTAAAGTTTGGGTGGTTTCAGTGAAGAATGTGTTAAAGGAGTTGGCAATATCTTCTGGGGGGTTTTGATTAGTGGCAGATGGGTTTGGGGTGGTGGTTTGTCCTGGGTGGACAAGTCAGTTTATTCCTGCCCAGAATTTCTGAGGTTTATATTTGTGTACTTGTTGTAGGTGGTAATAGTAGTTCTTTTTATCTATAGTTATGGTTTTTTTCACATCATTTCTTAGTTGCATAAATAAGAGTTGGTCAGGTTGGGTTTTAGTTGTCCAATAGGTGGTCCATGCTTTATTTCTTAATGAAATTTTGGTCCTAGTATCTTTAGTGAGCCATGGTGCAGCATTGATCTTGGTTCTACTAGTTTCTGACTCTTGTGTGTGCAGTAAGCAGGAAAAATCAGCAATGAATTCTGTGAAGAGTCAGAGGATTTTCTTCTTTGGATGGCAGAAAAAGAATGAACACTTACTTCCTGTGACAGCTGTAGGCTTCCTTCTCAAGATATGCTCCAACAGTTTTTTTTTTCCAAGATGGCTGCAGACCGATCAACAGCTTAAATTTAACCCTTCCAATGTGAAAAAAGAAATTGAAAGACAAGAGTCAGAAACTCTGCCACTTCTAGTAAATTCAGTTACTGCCTAGTAAGTACACTGCCTGGATGCCAGCATAGAAACTAGAAAAGCCTGAAAGAAAATCAACTAGAAAAGGTGAAAAGAAAACACTGACTGGGAAGAATCCCCCAGCAGTTCAGTAAAAAACAGTCCAGTCTCTGGTGCAAGACATGCCTTCCATAATCTAGAGGAAGAATAAGTCAAATGTGCTCAAAGCTGATTAAAATATAAGTAACACTGAAGGAATATATCAACTCAGATAACAATAAATTGAAGAAGCTTTAAAAAGATGTTCAGATGAGCTAATAAAATTGCAAAAATCAGAGATCAAAATGAAGAAATGGTTGGCTGAGTATAAGATTGCTCAAGAAGAGACATTAAAAAAATGGTAAAATTAGAAGACAGATCATGTAGGGAAAATGTGAGATTTTCTGCTGTACCACACAAACTAGAAGGAAAAGACTGTATGAAGACAGAAATATGGAAATAGACTGACATTCCACAGAAGGAACTGTTAACTGAAAGGTCACACCATGTGTATGTTCCAAATCTGGCCATGAGAAAGCAGCCAAGACCTGTATTAGCAGAGAAGCAAACCTACCAGCCGAAAGAGTTAATCCTGTCAAAACTGTGGCAAAAGGACAATACAGTATCTGTGGAAAATGATTACCCACTGTACATCAGATAGAAAAGAAAGACATTTATTCCATCAGTTAGGTAATGTCAAAAGGCAAATATGATATTCAAGCTGCTGTATCCAACTGTCTTCAAAATATTCTTTCCTGGAGGATAAAAGTCATTTTTTGATGTAGAACCGGCTAAGGAGGAAATACAAAAGTTTGTTCAGCAAAAAGTGAGATATCAACCAGAAAGGCACTCTGCCTTTCATATTTCTGATAATAAAGCACGCAGAGAGAGACTTTGCCAGTGAAACCCTTTCCGTTTTTCCAAAGAAAAATGCTTGAAAGACATAGAAAAAGCACAGGAGCTGACTAGAATTGGAACTGAAAGTGCATCTGGAGTTGGGAGATAGAGATGAATAGGAAGATGACCAGCTACACAGAAATTAGTGAATAAATGTGAAACTGCAAAGCATCAATTTCCTTTGTGAAATACTGATGTACAACAAAAGTGGAAAGAGTGGACTTCTGTTGACTTTGTTAAACCTGTAGAGAACTGAAAGGCATTTGCCTCACTTAATATCATTAATGTTTGAAAGGACAGTGAGGGGAGGGGAAGATGAAGGACAAGGGTAACTATAAGTAAAACAATTTGGTTCTTAACAGTATTTATATGAAACTTTTCATGACCTAAATTCCATGTTTTATAGTAAACCCCTTCAGTTGTTATTGTTTGTGATGAACATACTAAAGTAAACAGGTGCCTTTTTTTTCTTTCCTTTTAGTATTAAGAAACATAGACATTGCAATGCAAAAAGTGAAAAAAGGCTAGACAAAAGGATGTTTAAGATAATAGGCTCTAATCTTGGGTTGTTGAGGTGGGGGGTGGGGTGCAAAAGTACACAGATAATATACTTGGAGATGATAGGTGTTCTCTTACGTTTGCATAAGTGAATGTCTGGATTAAGACCTTTGGCTTAATCTAATAATAAGATTTAAGCAGAAACAAGTAAATAAGAGAACATTGATTATAATGAAATATTTTCCTTTATCCATTTCAGCTTGTCTTTAGAAGCCTGCAGCTGAGGACTACATTTTTATCTCTTAAATTTCCATGGAGGCAAACTGTTTATAGGGCAGTAAAAACAGGGTACTATTTATTCAAGGCTAAAAGTTAATGTTTTCTAAAAACAAGAAAGTTATTTTCACATCAGAGAGGGGAATAAAGATGAAACAAGAACAGACTCAATTAGTATAAGCAGAAGCAGAGACAATAACTTGCATCTGATCATGGATAGCCTCAACTTTAGATTGGTTAAGGCCTGTGTTTGCAGTTGTCTGTTTGGGCCAACTGTTCCTATTGGGAGGGGAAAACTTCATTATTTTAAGATGTGCATACTATTATGTGTTTGTATGTTTTTTTTTTTGCTTGAAGGTTTTCATTAAAACAAGTCTTGTAAAATGGGACCTAGGTTCAGATGTTGACAAGAAAAATAATGGATAAAGGATCCACCTGCCAAACATTAGTGGGTGCATGTATCGCAAATGCTGGAAATGGACATTAAAAAAAAACTGGCATACATAATAGGTGGGAATAATGACTTCTTAACCTAATGGAGACACTTTTCATACTATCTTGGAATTTGAATGGTCTCACAGTAATACAGAAAAAGGAAAGAATATTTAATTATATTAAGAAATGCAGAGTACAAACAGCAATGGCTACAGGAGAAATATTTGGAAAGAACGAAGCATCCAAATTTGATAAAGTAGGGAGTTTACAATGGATATTCAGCAGAATTGCAGGGACAAAGGAGAGCAGGAGTACCTATATTAATTGCAAGAGGAGCTCCAGTAGTGATAGAAGAGGGGGAAAAGATAATAACAAATTTGTGGTAGTAAGGGGCTACTGGCAAGAGAGGAGAGTTACATGGCATGTATTTAAATTCCACCTAAAACTGCTATTATGAAGCTTAAAAAAAATGGGAGAAATAGTCAGCTTTCAGCAGGAAATATTACTTCTATGTAAGGACTGGAATTTCATTTGCAGCAATAAGGATGTATCTGGGGGGTCTAGAAGGAAAAATATAAAGAAAGCAGGTAGATTTTTGAAGAAATGTATGAAAATATTTGGTATGGAAGACATGATTTCAGTAGAAGGAACTCTGACATAATTTGCATATTATTCCCCAAGGTACAATAACTAGGCTGGACTAGACAGAAATTATATTTCACGGGAACATCTGCATTTAATTGAAAAGTTTGACAAACATCCAATAACTATATCAGATGATGCAGCAATAATTACTAAGACAAAAATGCAGGGTAATAAAGTAAAGCTGAAACACTGGCACTTCCTACCTAACTCGTAAAAAGAGAGGAACTTAAGGAATGGGTAGTGGAAATTACTTGGGAGTTATTATAGAGTATATAGAAAGTACTCCAGAAGTTATAGCTCGTGAGTGGGCTAAAATGAAAGTGGGGGTTAAAAATAGGGTAGAAATAGAAGAAAAATAGATATGGTTAAGAAGTAACAAGAATTATTCAAAGGTGCTGACAAAGGTTAAAGTGTTACAGAACAAGGGGAATGTCATAGAGCAAGAGAAGGAGCAACTGCAGAGTGCTAAGGAGGAAATAAAGGAGTACCTGGATAATATATATTTGCTGAGAAAAATTGCTGTTAAGTAGCTGTTTTTTTTCATAATTCCAGAGCACAAAAACTTTTGGCACAGTGACTTAGTGAACAGAAAGTAGAAAGGGTTGTTGCCAAACTTAGGGAGCCTATAACAAGAAAAATAAGAAGAAATCCTGTAGAAATAATAGAGATGTTTTGAAAATTTTATGAAAATTTGTATAAAGCAGAGAAATGGGAAAAATCAAGAAAAAGCACAAATGGAAATATTTATGAAAGTCTTAAATATGCCGAGGTTACAGCGAGATGACTAAGACAGTAGGAGATGAGATAAAAATGGTGATGTATAACCAATTTGCAGGAAAATCTCCAGGAATAGATGGTACTTCAATGGACACTTGGAAGATAAGAGGGAAGAAAGTGATAACGATTTGGAAGGTTATAGCAGTATTATAAAAGGAGGGGAAGCATCAACATCCTGGAAAGAAACTGTAATACCTAAAGATGGTACAGACCCATCTGATCCAGCTTCATATAGGACTATTTCAATTTAAAAACATGGTTATAACATGTTTATGTCTATAATGGCAAAGGTGTTGCTGAAATTGATAGATCTGGATCAATCTGGTTTTGTGGACAGGAAAATATTTGACAACATTAATAGAAGAATGATGATCCAGAAGAAAGCAAAATGTAAGAAAATACTGCTGCTGTTGTTGAGCTTTGATATACAGAAAGCATTCAGTGGAGAAAGCTGGGATTTTATGAGTAGGACAATAGAAGCATTTGCACTTCCTGATGCAATAAGGTTAATTAGGAAGATGTATGAGGGGATTGGAGGCAAACATCAAAGTGGGAGGGTCCTTCTTAGACAAGTTGTGTCTGAAGAGAGGAATCTGGTGGGGCATCCTCTTTCCCTGTTATTTGTGCTATGTTTATAACCACTGGCAAAGAAATTAAGGGACTCAAATTCAAAGTTATACCTGGTATGATATTCAAAAAAGCTGGCTTTATTTGCAGGTGATATTATCTTGTACCTAATGAAACCAGAAAAGGATACCTCAGTGTACTGGAATATTCTGAGACAGTTCCGTTTTTTTTTTTTTTTTTTTTTTTTGGGGAAGGGGTATAAAATTAATGAAGATAAAACAAAGGTTATAGCTATAAACTATGTATCCACTCATGAACTGATTGAGCAATACCTATACTTATGGGGACATGATAAAACTAAGTATTTGGGAGTATGGATTAAAACGGACACTGTTATGGCAGCTAAGGATACGTGGGAAAAGACTAAATAAAAGATAATATAAAAACTGAGAAACTGGAAGCTCTTTCTTTTTTAAATTTCTAGTCTCCCACCAGGACACAAGTGCTCTTTAGCAATTACATTCTGCTTGCTGAGCACACACAAGCAAATATGCAGTCTGCGGCTACCACTCCACCCATACAGTATAAGAAGGAGTCACTACCGCAAACTAAACAAGGATATACATTTTGAGCCTCACGAGCACACTCAAGCAAATCTGCAGTCTGTGGCTACCACTCCACCCATATAGTATAAGAAGGAATCACTACTGCAAACTAAACAAGGATATACATTTTGAGCCTCAAGAGCAGGGTCAGTCCACCCGGGCATTCTACTTGCATGTTTTATGAGAGTGAAGCTATTAAAGTAGCAGTATTTCTTAGTAGTTTCTCAGCTTGCTAATAAAACTGACTGTTGTAGCCTTGTGCCCCCCCCCCCAGCTAGTACAGCAATCCTAACTGTCCAATAGACAGTATACATTTAATTCAGATCCCTGTGACTAAATTAATCATCAAGCAGCCCTCTCAGTGCTTTCTGCCTTAGTTTGTATCACTTGGAGGCCCACGTGTTTATTTGCATCTCTATACATTCCCCTTCATTGCTAATGTATCTCCCTACTCTAATCTGTACACAAACTGGTTACTAATCAGCAAGTCAATGTGAAGACACACTCCCAACCTTAATAAACTTTGCTGTCTCTTCTCTCCTTCACTTTACAGGTAGTTTGAATTATTACTTACCCCTCTGAGGCCTTCACTGATTTCCACTGATTGCCTCTCTGGTTTCTTTGCATTCCACCTGGTCTACACCCATTGTGCTATCTCCCTCCCCCAATACTAAGGCTATATTAGAATCCTGCTGAGCATGGAGCCATCTTTAAATTTCTGGTCTCCCACCAGGACACAAGTGCTCTTCAGCAATTACATTCTGCATGCTGGTAAGCCATTAGACCTCAGGAATTTGTTTAAAGTGTTCAGATTTGTAAAGTAATACTTACTTTTTTCTCTTGTCTTGGTGGGCTCTGCCCCTCTCCATTCAGCCTCGCTAACGTTTGGGCTCTCTCCACTCCCCTTCCCTGCTCCACCTGGTCTACACCCCTTGTGCTATCTCCCTCCCCAATACTAAGTCTATATTAGAATCCTGCTGAGCATGGAGCCATCTTTAAATTTTTAGTCTCCCAACAGGACACAAGTGCTCTTCAGCAATTACATTCTGCTTGCTGGTAAGCCATTAGACCTCAGGAATTTGTTTAAAGTGTTCAGATTTGTAAAGTAATACTTACTTTTTTCTCTTGTCTTGGTGGGCTCTGCCCCGCTCCATTCGCCCTCTCTAATGCTCGGGCTCTCTCCGCTCCCCTTTCCTGCCCCCTATTCCCTCCCGCCCACACTACCTCTACATTTATAGTAATCACAGCAACACCCACAGCTCACCCTCACATCACCTCCACCAATCACAGCTCCTCAAGTCATATCACATTATACCACACCAACTTGCTCCACACAAAATACTCCCAATCACTCTCATTCCCACTAGGTATTTTTTACATCACCCACACTACTTCCCGATCCACATATAGTGAAACCCTATAATTCCTATTCAGACCCCCCACATAGAACCAACTTAAACTTTATAACCATGACTATCACACAACTAAGTTTAGTCTGTCTTCTCATAATTCTTTACAACACCACAAGTTATCACTCTAGCAATATCCCTAAACTTAGTAGCACAACACTACATTATGCACTCTCATATCTGCCCACAATTGTTCAAGAACTACATAACGGACCAGTTCAGAACTAAACATATATGATCTCATTCCTACTCCAAAAAAACACAATACCTTCTCACACTCCTCTCCAAACTGCAACATCTGTATTACCATTTTAACACTAGGCTCACTATAAGTGGGGATATCCACCCCAACCCAGGCCCAAATCCATCCTGTCCAATACAAACTGCTCCAACACAAATGTCAGAACATAACACCCCCACTTTCTTCATTCCTGAGCAACTCAACAACAGCAGCAAAACCAACCATCTTTTAATGCTAAATATTAATATTAGAAGTATCCAAAATAAAATACCTGATCTCCAGGCCACAATAGCACACTACTCCCCAGGCATAGTTGCTTTAACAGAAACCTGGCTAAATAAAGTCATAGCTAATTCAGAAGTTCTCCCTACCAGCTACAATATCATTAGACAAGACAGACCACTTCGTAAAGGGGGTGGAACTGCCTTACTGTACAAGTCCAACTTAACTGTCCATCAATTACCAAACTCCTACCCCTCCCCCAATAATTGGGACATACTTATCTCACAACTTCAACGTCACCCTCAAAAGGTCATCACCAAAATTGTGATCTATATTCCACCTGGTAATACACCTGCTAGCCTTGAAGACTTCTTATCCTGGTATTCTTCCACATACTCACAAGAAACCCTTATTCTGGGGGACTTCAACCTAGATTGGTTCACCTGTATATCAGAACCACCAAGTAATCTAATAAATCTCCATGGCTATCAGCAGCTAGTCCAAATTCCAACTATATGTGATAAAAAAAACTAAAAGGGAATCCATCCTTGACTGGGTCCT
Organism: Protopterus annectens; assembly: GCF_019279795.1. Lineage (NCBI taxonomy): Eukaryota > Metazoa > Chordata > Ceratodontiformes > Protopteridae > Protopterus > Protopterus annectens. The sequence goes on from NC_056746.1 coordinate 455,396,294, forward strand.
AACAGCCCCATCTTGTACCCTCACACAGGCAGTCTCCCAGACACCTTAAGTGACCACAACATAATATACTTTATACGTAGTAGAACAAGCGTATGCAAAACCACTGACTATATATCCACTAGAAACACAAAAAAATTCTCTCTTGAGGTCCTCAACACTTTACTCTGTAACTGTGACTGGACCCTCCTAAAAACCACCCACTTGAACAGGCTGTAGAATATTTCAACAAAACATTTCTACAACACCTAGACACTGTCGCTCCATTGAGCAAAATCAAGGTTAGAACCTCTACAAACCCCTGGCTCAGTAAAAAAAACAAACAAATCCTCAAGTCCAGAGACACTGCCTGGCTTTACTATCAAAGAAACACAAAGCCTAACTAAGTACCAAGAACTGCACAACTGTGTAAAAAATGCATTAGGCTGGACAAAAAATCCTACTACATAACATTACAAACTAAATACCAACACAACCCCCAAAAATTTTGGAAAAATGCAAACCAGCTACTAAAATCCACTCAAAAGGCTACCCCCAAACCAACCACCCCCGACACTAAAGTTACCATCGAAACACAATTCAACTCCCACTTTGTGAACTCAATTCTATCCTTAGTATCACAGGACAGTTCCTTCCTCACTATCCCCCCCAACACAAATAACACTAATACAAGCTTTACCCTCAAAAAGGTTTCCACCACTTCAATCAAAAGCATGCTTTCCAAACTAAAAACCTCATCAACAGCAGCCGACCTACTCCTCAGCTATTTCTTGAAACTCACAGCAGATGCTATTGCTAACCCAGTCTCCACTCTCATAAACAGATCAGTTGTTGAAAACTATGTGCCCAAACTCTGGAAAATATCCTATGTTACACCCATACATAAAGGCGGGACCTCCACTGAACTTAATAACTACAGACCCATTGCTTTACTCTCCCCCCTGGCCAAAATCCTAGAAAAATGCAGCCATACCCAGATGCTAAACTATCTCCTAGACAGCAACATCCTGTCACCTACTCAGCATGTTTTCAGACCTGCTCATAGTACCACTACAGCCCTCCTCTGCTTCACAGACACAGTAAACCATCTCAGAAATGAAGGCCTACAGGTGTCAACTCTTTTTTTGGATATGTCCAAAGCATTTGACACAGTCTCACACCAAATCCTGCTAAACAAACTAAACCAATATCACCTATCAAATTCCACTCTTACCTGGTTCCAAAGCTACTTAACTGACAGATACCAAGCTGTGAAATGGGAAAATTTTCTCTCTCCTCAGTTGCCCATAACTATAAGAGTCCCACAGGGTTCTAGCTTAGGACCACTACTATTCACAGTGTTCACAAATGACCTCCATACCTCCACACAGCATGCATCTATCATTCAGTAAGCAAATGACACTACCTTAATCTGTGCTGCACAAAACATTCCCACCCTCCTGCAAACAACTCAACTAACATTCTCTGACGTTGAAAACTACCTTACCAAAGCCCAACTTATCCTCAATCCAAAGAAAACTCAGCTTATGATTATAACCGGTTCTAAAAAAAAAAACACTGATAACAGTCAATTCACTATCTATTCCACAAATGCTACTCCAATCACTCCAGTGGCACAGGCTAAGCTATTGGGAATAACCATAGACTCCCACCTAAAATTTGATAGTCATCTCAACTTAACTATTAAAAAAGTACATGCCAAACTGGGATCACTCTACCGTATCAAACCATTTCTTACCAACAACTCAAGATCAGCCATTGCTCACTCCCAACTTCTATCCACCCTACTCTAGCCATCTCCCATTCTGACTAATCTCAACAAAACTGAACTAAGCAAAGTGGAAGCCTGCTATAACAGAATTGCCCGCTTTGCTGCAAATTGCTTATATAGAACTCATCACTGCACTGCTTTGAGACAGTTCCACTGGCTTGAACTGCCCAACCTCCTAACCTACAATCAGCTCTGCCTCTGTCATTCTATTACCTCCCCAATAAGTGTCCTGCCCTCAAAAACCTAGTACAACATCACTCAGCCAAAAGGCCTCTTAGATCATCAAGCAAACTACTACTAGAAGTCACCAACAGCTACAATAGCTTTGGAGATAGTAGTTCAGTGGCTAAAAAATGGAACTCTGTCCCCACTAACATTCAAAACACATCATCCAAAGCCTCCTTTAAAGACCTCATCAGGCAACATCTCAAACAAAGTTGGCAGTGCCATGATTGCTTCCCAGGCTAGTGAAAGCGGATAAGGTATACATACTAAATTTTGAGTACTTGATAATAGTTTTCAATCTTACAAACACTGGCTAATCTACAATGTATGTACTGTACCTGTGTACTATGTATGTATTCTACCTATGTTCCAAATTTCAGCTGTACACCACAAATCTATTAATTACCTTTATTTTTAAATTAATATTTTTTTGTTTGTTCTCTCCACTGTAACTGTTGATGTGCCGCATACCACTGTAAAAACATGTCTTTCGTAATTTGTGTGCATACTGATCATGTCTAAATAACTAAATGTATCTGTAATTTTTCTTTGTGGAGCTTTTCTCCCTGGGCCTCTACTGAAAAAGGGCCTTTTTGGCTCAGTCAGACACCCCCGGTTAACAATGTAAAATAAAAAATAAATAGAATGGATATGGATAATAAGATACAAGCAATAAAATGTTTTAGTCCCTTTCAGTTACTTTAGTTTTATACATAGGTCAGGCATATTTTTATCAACCAGAGGAGACTTTGTGGATAGTAATTAATAAAGAGTTGAAGGCTTGTATCTAGGAGGGAAAGAGGGCAAGAGCCAAGTGGGATAAGTTGATCTTTTCAACAGAACATAAAGGTTAGGATTACCTGATTTGAAGGGATATTTTAGAGCTACACAGTTACGGCTCTTATACGTAACAAACAGAAAGCTACAACTCCAAGTGGAAAGGGATGATGATAATGATGATGAAGGTTGGAATTCAAGAAATAAAGAAAGAATAGGATTTTGGATACAGATTCTTAAGGTGAATAACAGCCACACGGAACATTATATTCAAAAAGTAGCAGTTATACTATGAACTAAACCAATATGGGAATGGAGAAATGATACTGATTTGGATGACTGCAATTATGGGTATAGAAAATAGGCAAAAGTGGGCTGGAATTTACTAGAGGAAGCTGGCAAAAAAACAATGTATTGGAACAAATAATTAGAGAGGGAAAGGCAATAGTATGGGAAGATGCCAAGAAGACATTTGCACTGTCAGGGACTAATAACATATAAGTAAAGAGAAAGGGATAGGGGAATACTAAATGAAAGACCTGCATGTTGAGTTTTCGTTTAATCTAGAACAGAAGTGTAGATCAGTGTGTGCGATATTCCTTTAAGAAGCTTTCCAGTGAGTCAACATATGCATGTAGGTACTGAGCATGTGCAAGCAACAGTGCCATTTTGGGTGAGCATGCAAGTATGTAGTCAGTTAGTTAGACAGTTTGTTTAAGTTTAATGTTCCTGCTATCCATCCTGATGCATTTGTATACAATAAACTACGTCTTAGCATGGTCAACTATCTAGGCAAGTTCATTGCAGATTTAGCCAACTTTCAGCACCATTCAGACAGCTGACATGCAAAGATGTAATTTAATCATGGTCAGAACACCGCCAAAGAGTATTTGGTATCCTGAAACAGAAAATTGCTAACCCACCGACTCTTAGCTACTATGATGTCACTAACTAGTTACTCTTTCCTGTGATGCTTCTAAGTTTGGTCTAGGTGCAGTCATTCTTCAAGAGGGTAGACCAGTAACCTATGCATTGAAAACTCTTATGCAGACTGAGATGCAGTATGCCCAGATTGAGGAGGAGCTTTTGGAAATTGTGTTTGCATGATCGAAGTTCCATGATTATATTTATTATTGACCTATCCAGATCAAAACTGACCAACAACCTTTTGGTACTACAGTATTTTGGGAAAGCCTATGCGTATAGCTCCTGCCAGATTGCAACGTATGATGCTCAAATTGCAGAAGTACAATTTCAGTCTTGTCTACACAAAAGGCAAACTTCTTTATGTTGCTGATACTTTAACAAAATCACCCAGAAAAAAAAAAACGAATAGCATAACAATGAGCAACTTGATTTTGTGGTCATAGAAGTGAGAAATGTTTCTTCCACACGCCTTGATGAGCTCAGAACTCACACAGCTTCAAATCCAATTTGACAAAAGCTCAATCACTTTATCAGTTGAGGCTGGCCTTCAAAGCAATCTTGTTTACCAGTAGAAGCACAGCCTTATTTTCCATACAGAGATGAGATTTTGTCAGACAATGATATTATCATGAACGGTCCTAAAGTGATTGTTCCAAAATTCCTACAACAATAGTATATAAATATCTTGCATCTTAGCCACCCAGGAACTGATTCAACCAAAAGAAGGATGAGAAGTCTAGTATTTTGGCCTTCTTTGTCAAGAGATAATGAAAAAACACTTTCATCTTGTTCAATATGTAATAGTACAAAGCTGCATTAACAAAAAGAACCACTTCAGTTAAGTCAGATTCCTTAACTACCTTGGTCGACAGTAGCCACAGATATCTTTGAGTGGAATGGTCAACATTATTTGGTGTTTGTAAACTCTAAATTCAAATTGGTTTGAAACTGACCTACTTCCTAACTTCCAATACTGTTATTACTAAGTTTAAGTAACATGTCTCTGTCCATGGTAGTGCACACAGAGTTATTTCTGACAATGGTGTACAATTTACTAGTCAGCAGTTAAAGAAATTTGCAGAAGCGTGGGACTTTGATCATATTATGAGTAGTCCTGAACAGCCTCAGTAAAACAGATTGGCTGAACATGTAGTTCAAAGTGAAAAACAGCTATTAGAGAAATCCAGACATGACAATACCAATGTTTTTCTCAGCTTGTTAAATCTCATAAACATTCCTCATGATAAACATATTGGTTCACCTGTCCAGAGTCTTATGTCGAGACAAACCAGAATCACACTACCAATCAGCAGTAATTTATTGGTTCCAAGTGTTAAGAACAACAAAGCAGTAAAAGCCCAACTGTTAAAAAAGTGTATGTCCCAGAAGTCTTACTATGATAAAACCAGCAAACTGCTCCGTTCTTTACAAAAAGGGGAGATAGTGAGGTTGCAGACATCAAAAGGTTTTGATCACATTGGATTAGTGTAAAGTTTGTGTCAAGAGCTGAAATTGTACATTGCAGAATCACAAGGAATGGAATGCAGACAAAAACGGAAGCATTTATTACCAGTGTCTGAACCAGTGTTACAGCATCTTGCCTAAGCCAAAGACTCTAGTTCTCAGAGTGACTTGCCCAATGTTCCTGTTCCAGAGGACATTCCATTAGCTAACCCCATTCCTGAGAAAATCCCTGGGACTCCTCAAGCAGAACATTCCCAGTGACTGTCCCTGTTGCTAAACCCATTCCTAACTATTATGTCATGAGATTAGGTCTATCTCAAAACCTACTTCCGAATACATGGCAAACTGGACATGACTGTTGTTTTTCTTTAATAGTGCCTGTATAAATTGCATGCCTATTGAAATGTCATTGTTTATATAAGACAGCTCAGTAACGAGGGAGGCTGTAGATCAGTGTGTGTGACATACCTTTAAGAAGCTTTCCATATCCATCCTGATGCATTTGTATACAATAAACTACTTAAATGAACACCCAAGCCTCAACATCTTCTTAATGCACATAAGTAGGGTGACAAAATGCTGCTGTTGAAAAAGGGATAATTATTAGGGCATATAAAATATTGCACAAGAACTATAGGAATCAATAACAGGAGGTCAGAAAAGAGATTAGATAAGCAATTCACAAAGGAAGGACAGATGTATGGCTCCCAAATATGCAACAAAGTCTGGGAGATTTAGGATTTTTGCCATGAAGTGTTTGCATAGGTAATTTTATACCCAAGCAGACCCAAAGAATCTTTACTCAGGTAGATGGGAAATGTTGGTGGTGTAATGGGGAAGAAAGAAGTACCTGGAAGCACATTTGCAGAGTGTAATGAGCTGGCAGACTTTAAAAATTCTCTGCAGAGTACTCTGTCAGGAATATTGGGCAAGCAAATGAGAGGAAGTAAGGAAATGAGTTTTTGAGCTGTGACACAGGATCTGAATTGCTTACACATAGTAAAGCCTTATTAAGTTTAATTCTGGTGGCTGCCAAAAATTATTTACTAGAGAATGGAAATCAGTCTAAACCAACCATACTTGAAGTAGTGAATATTGTAACAGAGATAAAAGAACAAGCAGTGGGATCTTTAGAAAAGGGCAACTTACTTAGAAAAAAATGAAGTTAGAAGAATAATACATGCACAGAAATGTTTTGAAGGAGGAATGAGGTATAAGAGAAGGTAGGACTTAAAACAATTTATGTAATGTTGGTCTGATTATATTGTATAGAACAATATATATATAGTACAATGTTTGTAAATGTGAACTTGCTAATACAGTTTGATTACTTTTATATAAATGCAAGTTTGCCTATGTCACATGTGATAATTTAATAGAGGTGTTTAAAAAAAAAAACGATATGCTCAGCCAATCAGATGCACGGGAAGAAAGAGAAATGGGAGTCTGAGTTTTGAAAGCTAGCCAGTAGTGGCTTACATAGGCAGATAACTCAAAAATGACACAGAGGCAGTGGAAATGATGAACATCTTCCAGGTTAAATGGGCACCACAAAATCAAAGATGGGAAACACAATGGTATTCTCCCTAACTGACAACCAAATATCCTGGAGAGAGAAGTTAAATGGGCCCTAATAATACCTGCAAAAACAAGGCCACATGAAGTGATGGAATTCCAATAGGATTGTTTAAAAATCCTGCAAAATGGTGTTACAGTGTTGCTTGGAAATTTGCCAAACAATTTGCAGCACACAACAGTGGCCATTGAACTGGAAAAGTTTGGTTTATATTCAAATCCCTCAAAAAAGCAATGCAAAAGAATGTTCACATTATTGAACAATTTCACTTGTTTCACTACCAAGGATGTTGCAAGCTAAACACCAACACTATATGGACCGAAAAAGTACAGTTGTGTAAGAAAGTACAGCTGTGTAACTGAACTAAGCATAACCGCAGAAGTCTGAATTATCACTGCTGCTGTAGCCTTAGGTAAGTGGGTTATGTCCTACTAAGGATATAAAGCTGCCAAGCTTCTGAAGCTTCAGGGCACCTTCCAGATGCCCAAACTGTTAGTCAGCACCAAGCTGAGCTAACTAAAAAAGGTCACTTTGGGTGATAAACCCTGTCATGCCAACAAAGAGAAGGAGGCTAACATCTGAAAAAGATCAATGCTAGGAAAATAAAACAGAGAGCTATACACTGACATAAAAGGCATACAAAAACAAGGGGGTGGAGTAAGCAATGGCTACTGCAGTAGTGATCATTCAAACATCTACTGGTATGATATGTTTATTTCACAACTGTAGAATGTTCATCATATGGATCACTACTGAAACAGCCTTAGCTATATGGCTAGATTATCACAGCTTAGACTGATTGGGAGGAGAAAGGATGAGGGTACAGGAGTCCCTGAAGAATGGTGCTTACAATGCCTGCCCTAGACCTGGAGAAGGAATCTAGTTTATAGTGGTTTGTAAAAGTGTGCACTGAGGCTGAACTTTCTGCTCCAACAAAACTTCTAGAATCCATCCATTTCCAAAAAGTCACAGATGACACCAAGGCCCTGGAAATGTTTTGTTGTGGTGGATATAACAAAAGATAACAGTATGATATAATCCTATGGAGACAGATTGCTTTGACAAACTTAGTCCTTTCTTCTTATCTTCCCAAGAAAATAACTGACCATAGTTCCTGAAATATTTTATTCCTTCAAGAAAGTATTCAAGTTATCTGTAGGCATCCAAGGTATGTAGTATCCTTTCTGTTTCATTTTCAGCTTCTGGACAAAATGTATGGAGATGGATAGCATGGCTCAAGATAAACTCAGATACCACCTTAAGCATAATTCACAAAATAAACAGCACTACAATTAAACAATCTAAAGATATGAACCTTTTCTGTGACATAAACAAAACATGTTGTACAGACAGATATGTGTCTCAGTGATCACCCCTTCTCTGGTACAGACTCCCCATTCATGCAAAGCAGAGTTCTTCTCTAAGCCTATTAAATGCAGTTTGGACAATTGGATGGGAAATCATAAATTCAGCCCTGGCTTGTTGTCTGTCTCCCATTTGGACAGGAGCAGCTTGTAGATGCCTAAAGGCACAGGCATATACCATAGCCATTCTAGTTCTTGGGCATTAATTGGGAAAATCAGGGTATGAATGGCGAGGCTTAAAAAGGATGTAGGACTGTTAACTTATTAACCTCCTATGATCCTACAAATGAAAGAATAATTTGCAAAGAAATGCTATCTTTGTGGAAAATGTGAAGGTTGGCCCACCATAAGAACTTTAAACAAAGAGACACTTCTTGCAAAGATGAGAGCAATTAGTAACACTGTTTTCCACATTACAAGTTATCCTGATGAGCAGTTAAAAATGAAGATCCTAAGCAGCAGCCATCTGTTTTCTAGGACGCTTCATATACATTGCCCCTTTCAAAATCATATGTACATGAGACTGCATTGAAAGAACATGATCTATTGGCAGACGAGCTGAAATGGCAAATACATTAAATTTGTCTAACAAGTAATATAGGGCAAAGGATAGTAACTCACACAAATAATGTAGAAACAGAGAAACACAATCTCTGAATGTGTACTGGTTCTTTTCTTAGCACCACACAGAAAATCTTCCATTTATTAATATATAATTTTCTAGTAGCAAGCTTTTCTTGCCTCCTTTAATTCCTGATGCATAACCTCAGCAAAACAGAAAATAATATATACCAAGGCTCTGTCAGCCAGGTAGTCAGTTGTAGTTATTTGATGCAGGGATGTATTACACAATCCTGGTGTTGTATTGAGTAGTCTGGAAGTAAGCTTCTGGCAATGGCCTCTGGCCATTTCCAAAATAAGGGAGAGCTACTGTTGCCTGCACTAGAAGGGATTCACCACAGTGATATTTGGAGAATCCTTCTGAATCATCATAATTACCCTGGGTATTAGTGGGAAGGGTGGAAAAACATGCAGGAACATTCCTGTCAAAGGAAAAGAACAAAGAATCTGTTTTCCAGGCTTTCTTGCATGGAGTCCTGGAGCAGAATTTCACTAAATGGCTGTTATGAGCAGAGGCAAAAAGATCTATTTGTAGTGTTCCCCACAGCTGGGTAAATTATTGGAAGACCCCCTGATTCAATTTCCATTTGAGAGGGTCTGTCCTGGTTCTTCACAGTCTGTCTGTCACAAAATTTTGCTCTGACAGTATGCAAGATGCCTGAAGAGTGACACTGTGCTGAAAAACTATATCCCAGGCTACCATGGCTAATCTGCACAGAGAGTAAGATCTGGTCCCCCCTTGCGTAGGTACCACATCATTTTGACATTATCTATAAAGACTTGTGGAGGTCCTTGGGACCACAGATGACTGATCAAGTTGCGAACATTTATATGTCCCAACATTTCATTTTTTTGTTCCAAAGACCCGGCACTACTATTTCCACAGGCACTACTCCCCAAGCAAAGTCTGAGATGTCTGTTGTGACTCACTGTGCTGAAGTGGAAAGGGAGAATGGGACACCTGTTTTCTGAGCAATCTGGTGTCACCATCAAAAAATCTTTTTCATAAACCTCAAAACTGGAATCTGAAATGTCAGGGGGATGTTGATGTTGGGACTATACATATTTCAGGTACCACTGGATTTTTTTCTCATGTGGAGTCTTACAGGCAGTTCCATGAGAATCACTGATGCTATGGGACCCAGAATCATGAGGAATTCCAACGGTGAGTCAGAAGTTTCAGTGGAAAAACTCAGGAAGAGATCTAGATATAGATCTTTTTTTTTCTTGCGCAAGGAATACTATGAAATGAGGTAAACAGGGTGGGGGAGGAGTCATACAAGACTTTTGTAAGTTCTCCTGGAGCCCCAGTTTTTAAGTGAGCTCTTACCCAGGTGAGACATTCCTGACACCTTGAAAAAGACTTTGCAAAATTAAGCAAGTTATATAAATAAGGAAAAATGTGAATACCTTGCAGTCTGCAGTACGTTATCACAGCAGCTAGATGATTTGCGAATAGACCAAAGGGTGATGCAGAGAACTGATATTGTTATCCAGACACAGAAATAAAGGCCTGAAATCTGGAGCTATAGGAATGTGATGATATGCACGTTTTAAATCTAAGGTTATTAGAAAACTCAAATGGTTAATAAAGGGTACTATATTATGAAGTGACAGTATTTTTAACTTGAGCACTACCACAAACATTTTCAAAAAGGAAAGATGCAGAAATGGTTTGTAAGAATCTTTTTTCTTTGGCACCAGAATATCCCTAAATAAAACCCTTTTCCTAATTAAGAAGGAGGAGGAACAGCTTCTATGACTCATTGGGACAGCATATGCTGAATGGCAGGAAGGAAAAGAAGAGTTTTGTGTGGTGGGTGAGGAGGAATCTCACAGAATGGATGGAGAAACTAACACTGCCATCTGTAACCTATTTTTAAAACAAGAAACATCAATTATCACTTATGACGCAGGCAATCATATATTTATATACATTAAAACAAACCATACTGACATATTTTCAGTTGCAAACATTTTATATAAATTATAACCTAGCCAGTCATTGTCAGTCAAACATTACAAAGCTCATTCAATTCCCATCTTCCCTTAAACATTAGTCATCCTCCAAAAATATCATTTTGCATGTACTATTCCCACAATTCCCATTTTATCTATGTAATTTGCTCCTACCCTTTTCTAAATATGCAGCTTCCAGTTAAACTGTTTTATTGCTGTTAATATAGTCACTGCTTGATTTTTTGGCAGCCATCCCAATTAAACTCAGCAAGGCCTTACTATATTGAGGCAATTCGGAATCAGTACCACAGCTCAAAAAAATAATTTTCTTAGTTACACCAATTTGCTTACCCAGTATTATGGACAGAGTAGTCTGCAGGGAATTTTTAACATCTGCCATCACATTACACTCCCCAAAAATATGTTCCAAATTACCTCTTTCTTTCCTATCACTCCTCTAACATACTATCATCTGTAACCCCGATGGATCACTCTCAGAACCTGTCAGAAATTGTCTGCTGCCAAAGAGAGAAATGGTGGTTCAAACTTTCTGGAAGAATTAAAGGATTGCCAGGATGAGATAGGCAGGTGAAGTCTTGCACATAGTCAGTCAAGCTTATTACACTGTTCTGTGTTCTGGAGGGGAGGGAGGGCTCCTTGCTTTCTCTTTGGAACCTCCCTGCCATTGCTTTTTAAATGTTTGCTTACCAGCAGCATGCTGTGTCTGTTTATTTTAGTTTTTAAAGAAGATTTTAGAGGGAGCATTAAATCCACTGGTATGTTTGGAGAAGGAGGGCTGAAAAATATGAGGGATATCTTGAATAATCTTGCATCTTTCATCACACTTGTTTAGGACATCTATAGGAGAAGATCCAAAAACTATGTCTATCCAAGACAAAATTAAAAATTTCATTTTTACATCTTCTGGGAAATTTTGGGAATACAATCAAGCAAGCCTCTTTTTAACAGTTCCAGTGGTAAGCAGCCCTAGAAGTGGCATCAACAGAATCATATAATTATTAAAACATGGAAAATACTTCAAGGTAATGATCAACATGTACAATTTATAGGTGACAAGCCAAATTTTATTAATAAGAACACTTATAAGAAAACTAGGCTGTGGGTTCTATTCCCATGAGTTAACCCATCCTTCAGATGAAATGTTAAACTGAAGCCCCATCTGCTTGAGTTGGTGGTAGGTCAGGTGGATGTAAAAGATCCCACAACATAGAAAACAGTCTGGCTTCTTTATTTAAAAAACATTATGCACAGTACTATTTACAAACTTACATAGTTATATACATACAAATGATTGTGTACAAATTTCTATTCTGTTCTATTATCCATACAATCATAGATATCATACTTTAAATTATGTTAAACTTCTAGCTTCATTATCTTACTTGACCCCGACTCGTTTTTCCACAATGACCATTTAATTTTCCTTAAAATTGCTGCTATTCTCCATTTACCATGAAACATTATTTTATTTAGTCTTTTATTCTAAATGGTCCACACAAAATCAAATAAACCTTCATCTGTTTTACTAATATATTACTTATTTTTATAGCTATAATATTCATACATTATCATATCCACATTTATTTGATTTCCTTCCTTTATATTTTCAAATAAATTTTCTTTATACAATTTTTCCTACAATTTTGCAGGTCTATATTATCTTATCAAAGAGGCATTACAGTGAATCCTTCTTCATCGACCCCTAAAGAACTAACTGCCAGTTCAGTGAATGGCCAATTCAGCGATCTGGTCAGAAACGAAACATCAGTACAAACACATAAAAGTGGGAGGCTTTGCCCCTCACACCCCCCTAACTAAATATACCAACTCCGAGATCGCACTACAGTGGGGAAAGTGGCAAATTCATGCTGATGACAAAGCAATTTTTTTCCCCTAGGAAAAAAATAGCTGAATCAGCCATTCACGGAACTGGCCGTTTGTTCTTTACAGGTCGATGAAGAGGAATCTTTGCTAAGATAATATAGACCCCAATTTTGCAACCCTTATACATTGTACGAAAATTATAAGAAAATATGTTTTCTAGTTTCTTTTTTAACACAATAATATACAAACTAGTTAACTGATTTTTTTATATGACATATTTCTGTTTACTGGTAGTCCATCAACCACTAATCTCCATAAAAAATAATGACATTCTACTTGCTTATTACATCAGACTTTTCATACTTTTATAGCTTTAACTTTTTCATTCGCTATCTCAAGGATTAACACAATAATATTGTATCATAATATTTTATACCACACCTTCTTCTCATTTTTATTTCAACTTTTATTTTGCATAAACAAAGTTTTCTTGATAACATCTCACTACTTCATTTAAACATATTTATCCTCTTTTAATTTTTTAACATATTCCAATGCCACTTACATTTGAACTTTAGTAAATTTACTACTTTTTCATTTTTATCATTTATCCAAAACAAAACTTCATACAAATTCAAAGAAGCACCATAAACAATTGGGTTTATTAATTCTAAACCTCCATCTTCCTTGTCCATGTATAAGACTCCTCTCTTCAATGAATTAAGTGTTGAACCCCATGTAAAGGAAATTACTTGTAGCATTTCTTTTTTATTGATTACTGGCAACATACAGAAACTAAATATGCAATTTTCCCAGTCCAGTATAACTGAATTAATCAACCAAACCTTTTTATGAAAGGACAGCTTATAGGTTTTCCAAAACAATAAAGCTCCTTTATTACATTTAATACTCTAGTTCATTGTTCCTCACTTACATTATTACCCCAAATCTTATTCCTAACACAGACATTTCTTTCATCAAGAAAGATACCCCTTCTATCTTTACTGTATCACCCAGTCCTTTACTTTTTTTTTCTTTATTTAAAGTCATGACTATTATATTTATTCATTAATGCATATAACTTCTTTAATCCAGATTTTGTTTCTCATAATCAACATAATAGCAACTTTCATTAGTAATGCACGCAACATATTCTTAACTAATGCAAATAATATACAACTCAGGACATCCCTGATATTTGTTATTCTTTATATCTATTTCTTTGCTTAATCATCCATTCATTAAAAATCTTATTTTATTTTTATTATATGCAAGACAATATACATTTTTAATTTTCTTACTAATATTATACTCTTCCATAACTGTCAATTAATGTTGATGTTATACTGTATCAAAAGCTTGATTTAAATCTCCTATCATAATCTTGGTCTCATAATTTCCAATTTCCCTTGCTATGAATAATTATTCCTGACATCTGTTTCCCTTTAAACTATATATATATATATATATATATATATATATATATATAGAAGCACTTTACATAATCGAATTACTGAAATCTCGAATGTCATATGGTCGAGACCATATGATCGACATTTCAGTAAATCGAATATGTAAAGTTTTAAAAAATAACACTTTACTTACCTTAAAACATTACGTGCACACAGAGGCAAGGCTTCTTGTATGCTCTGCGTGTACGTAATGTTTTTATCTTTTTTTGCGGTGTTGACAGGAAGTGGGAAATCTCCCGTTTTGCGCTTCCGCATACAGCTCAATATGGGAGATTTCCCTTTTCCCCACTGTAGCGTGATCTCGGAGTTGGTATATTTAAGTAGGGGGGTGTGGGGTGCAGGGGGGGGCAAAGCCCCCCTGCAAAAGCGATGTTTGACTTTTTTTTTTTTTTTTTTGGGTTTCATTTTAGAATTTCGAGTTTCCAAAACTCGATCTTTTGGTCTCGACTATATGGAGTTCGAGATTTTGGGAATTCGAGCTTCTAAAGTGAATCCATATATATATATATAGATATACATATATATATATATATATATATATATATGTTAAATATATATATATATATATATATATATATATATATATATATATATATATATACTATCTTCCAAAATACCTTTCATTTTACTTTCCATTCTTTTCTGAATTATTTTCATAAAATCTTATAACCTGTATTGTTCAATACTATAAGTCTCCCATTTTCAATCTTTTTTCTCTCTCTCTTTTTCCTTAGAAAGTTAAGTATACCACTGCATAAATGTTATACATAAAACTTTCATTTAAACACTCGCTCATAACTTTTAAGAAGCATTTTTTCTTACAATCCATAAAATTCCTATAAAATTGGTATCCTGTTCCATCTGATCCTGAAACTGACCATAAATTAACTTGTCTAAGTACCTTATTTAATTCATATAAGGAAATATTGTTTTCCAATTCCTCATTTCCTTGTTCTGTTCATATTTTTACATGCCATACTTTTTTGTACTTTTTTTAATCTTGAAACATTTTCTTTACATAATTTATTATGATATTCATAACTTGTTCTTCAGATCTTCTTACCTCTCCTCTATTATCTTTCATTTCTCTCATTATACCAGTATTCTCTTTAACTAAGCTACTCAAATAAGATAACTCCTTTTTACCTTGTAAATAATATCTTTGCTTAAATAATAATTCTTTAATTTCCTCTTGATTCTTTTTATAAATTCTCCATTCTATCACATAATTCATCCATCCACAAACCTTTTTCTCACTTTTGAAGATGAGGTAGCGGTGTCACTTCAACAGTGACAATCATCTAGAGCCAAGGTTTACACCACCGGGTGGCTAGCCCGCCATGGATTTTATTTTAAATGATAAAACAAAGTGTCAAAAATTTTACATCTTTCAATATTATTATATCAACATCACACTTACTACATCAATTAGGATGCCTATTCTTCTACTTATATTTTGATAATACTTACATTTACCGAAAACACGCTAAAGTTGTCATTATGTCAGTGTTGTAGCTTTCTAGAAATTGTGTAAGTTTGACATATATATATCTCATTTGTATTCTCCATTTCTATCATTTTCTCTTTTACACTTACAAACTTTCTTTTTCTGTCTCTTATTCTTTCAACAGAATTTTTTTGAACTTTAACTATTTTCCAGTTTATATCTTCTTCGCTTATTTCACAACCTTCTTCTATATTATCTTCCGTTTCTTTTTTTTTTATCCTTATCTTTATTTTTACCCTAATCTTGCTTCCTGACTTCCTTTTTTATCTTTTACTGAGACAGTTTCTTCTCTTTGTATACTGTCCTCACTTTTTCTTCTTCTTTATCCTTAACTCTAGATTATAATTCACCCTTAAATGCCCAATTTTGTTACATTTATAACATATCAATTAACACTTTTTTGTGCCATGACCGGTTTCCCCACAAATAAAACATTTTCTCTTATTAGAGTTACTTAACAAATGGTCATCTTTTCCAAAGGGGGGAAAAATATTTCCAGTTGTCCCCAGTATTTTACAACACCTCTGTTACCCTCTACATTTTTAATAGTAGGGATATAAACAGCTTTTTTACTTCTCCATTTGTAGTACAATATGACAGTACATCCCCAGTCCATAATCCTCTGTTATCACAGAATTTGCTATTCTATGATAAGAGAGTATTATGGACTGGGTATGGGACCATATGATATATGAAGAGCGGCACACTGACGTAGCAGTTAGCATTGTTGCTTCACAGCAAGAGGTTCCCCTGTTTAATTCTCGGCTGCAGTGTCTTCTGTGCAGAGTTTGCATGTCCTCCCTGTATTCAAATGGGTTTCCTCTGGGTGCTCTGGTTTCCTCCCACATTCTAAAGACTCTAAGTGACCATAGGTGTATGTGTGTGTGACTGCGTAGTATGGATGAACTACTGTGGCAGGGCTAGCCACCTGGTGGTGTAAACCTTGGCTCCAGATGCAAGTTTTAGTGATTCCCAACCCCATGTGTTAAAATGGGAAAAGGGGTTGAGGATGGATGGAGGGATCGTAGAATTTGCTAATGTCCATACCTTCTTTAAAAAGTTTGCTTAAATGTCTCTTTAAAATCTTCTTTTCAATTTCAGTTCGAAATTAAATATGTGATTTATTTTCTTGTTTCTCTGTGAAATGCTGTAACTAAATTATAATTCCACGAATTATAATTCTTTTTCTTCTCATACTCCTCCCAAAATTTTCCAGGACAGAACTCCTGAGCCTTCAATCCCAATGGGGCCATTAAATTATTCCAAATGTCATACCCATCCATTTTTGATTCTTTCTTCTGAATTCAAACCATACATTTCCTTTGGTTGTTGACATTTCCTTCCTCTGTTCATTTATCATCACTTTCCCTGCTATTTCTTTGCATCATATAATTTCTTTCTCTGGCAAACTTCTTTCAAAATAGCTTCCAATTCCTCTGACTGGATTTTGCCCTCTGTGTTATCCACCAACTTGGATCTGTTTAAATGCTGTTCTCCTAGCAACTCCTGCACTAGGAATGGAACAAGTACACTCCTAATAGGTAGGGGTCCTTTATTAAAATCACATAGTTCAATATATACATTCTATATACAAGATTTAGAAGTTATTTACAAATATGTACAAGTGATTCTTACATTTTCAAAAGCAAATCATTTTGTTTGGTCTTTCAACTACCCCTACTCTTTCTTCCATAACCAAAATTGTATTTTTTTTTCAAAATTTTTATAATATCCATTCTCCAATATCATTTATCTCATTCATTCTTTCATAAAACAGCAAATGCAGCAGGTAGAAAATGGTAAACACAAGTCAAGAAGGTAGAGATAAAAAATAAAATCCAACCATTTATTTAATTGGTAAGCACTTTCATTGGGTTAAAAATCATCAAACGTCATCAGGCCTGATGAAGTTTGGTGATTTTTAACCCGACAAAAGCGCTTACCATTTAAATATCATTTTCTACCTGCTGCATTTGCTTTTTCATAGTGTACTGTTTTTCATTTTTTCTTGATTCATTCTTTCATACCATATACTCCATATTACACAAATCAAGTTATCATCTAATTTATCAATATCTTTTTGTTTCATAATATCCATATTCTATTATATCCATATTCACACAATTAACATTTTTCAGTCCTTTTAAACAGTCTTTGTCACACATTTCTTTCTATAATAAATTCACTCTATCACATTTAAAAAAAAACATGTTGAGTAGTCTCTAATTTCCCGCAGTGTATATATATTCTATCTTTTAAGATTTATTTGGCATATTTGCTTTTACCAGTGACTTATTTATAGATAACCTCCATAAAAAATCTGTATCTATATTTTTCACATCTTTTCATTCTTGCTTTTACTGCTTTCACTTTATCTTCTGTTTCCAAGGATACACATAGTAAAATTGTCCCATTATAATATCATATGTTTTCCTATTTTTGTCTATACTTCTTAAATAATCTTCAATAGTAATATTTTTCTTCATACAATTTTATTTCCATACCAGTGATTCCTTTACTTCTTTTTAAACCTTTAAGTTTCTCTCATACTAATTTATATTTTTCTTCAATAATTTTTATTAAGAAACTTTTTTTACTTGTATTCCCATTAATACTTATACAAGTTTAATGAAGCTGTATTTACAATTGGGTTTATGAAACCCAGACCTCTTCTTGTTTATTAATATATACACTTCCTCTTTTAATAGGGTTCAACCTAGATCCCCATATTGTTTGTGTCTTTCGGCTTTTCCTGGTTAGGGGTCGCCACAGCGGAACTCCGGTCCGCTAATGATTGGCAGTTGATTGTTTACATACCGGCTTGCCAGGCCTGACGCACAACTTTCAACTAAGATATGCCCATTCACGCATGTCTCCACACAGAAGACGCTCTAGCTGAGAATCGAACCGGACAGCGTCTTACTGTGAGGCGACAACGCTACCGCAGCACCGGCACCGCGGTAACCTAGATCCCCATATGAATGTGAATAATATATTCAATAATTCTATTTCACATTCTAGTGGTATCATATACACACTTGCCATATGTGCCATTTTACCCAATACTACTGAACTGATTAAATATACGTTCTTCTTGTATGAAAGTTTAAAAGTTCTCCAAAATGACTCATACTCCTTATTTTAAGTATCATATCATTCCATTGTGTCTCTCTGTTGCTCACTACCAAACTTTATTCCCAAAATTTCTACTTGTTCTTTACTGAATTGAATACTTTTAATTTTTGCAGTGAACCCCAGTGTCTGAATATCTATAGCCATCCATTTTTTTATTTTTTACAACTACTGAAGACAGATTATTGAGAAAAAGTAAGGAATTAAACATAAACATTAGTAGGGATTCTATCAACGACTTTACATTTGACTTCAGTTTTTTTCATGCACGGAAGGAGGCGGAACGGCTTGGGGCATGTCCCAAACGCCCTATGCCTCTTAAAACATACTCTGGCATCGCTAGGGCACAATTGGACAATGTAAGAGGTACTGAGCATATTACAGAACATATTATAAATATTTCGAGTCCTGACATTTTTAAAAATGAGAATGTTTTTATGGGTAAAAAGCAGTATGTTAAATATCATAGTAGACTCAATGTGATGAATAAATCTAAATGTGGTGAAGTAAATGATTTTTTGGAACGTTTTATGAAGGATGACTATGAGTTCACTAAACAGGATGTTGATGGGGGTTATACAAATGGACAACATTTTAAAAGAGATGATTCTACTGTTAAGGATAGGATATATATCTGTTTGGTAAAAAGTTATTGTCCATTAAAAATATTAAAATTGAAAATGCATATTTTACTAAATGTTTGTCTTTGAAAATAGTACCTAAGGGTATTAGATTTTTTAAAATCCCTATGGGGGTCGATTTGGACTATGATGGGATGAGTGAATTTAATCAAATGTTTGATAGCTTTGGTTACTGTTACATGAAAATGTTGATCAAGAAAAATGATGAAAAACTTTCACGGTTAATACAGGAAGTTGATGATTTGAATCATGAATTAATTACTAATGAATTGTTCCCCAAATGGAATGAATTGTATGACAAACAGTTTATAATGGCTCAGCAGAAAGCCACTAATATATATCAAAGAAAAAGTAGGAAAATAGTTCGTGACTTGGACCAATACACTAACAACAGAGCATATATTTGGTCTAAAAACTATAGGGATGGTGGCAGTGATGGACATCAAAGGTATGATGATAGACATACTGACAGGAATGCAAATTTTCGGGGTGGCAGGTATTTCCCCCCTCAGAAAAATTCATTCACTCCCAGCAATATGAAAAGGAGATAAGTAAAACTAGGTCTGATAATGGTGAACATGAGTTAGATACGATGGTAGTCCGCCCTGAAATAGAAAACATGGTTCTTAAACAAGCAACTGTTGTGAATTCTGATGTATCAACACATGAAGAAAGGGATCAGGACTATAATACAAATACTAATATAGTGACTTCATACAATGGGTTTAAGGTATTTAATTACACAAATGTTGATATATCAGATGAATTTTACAGCTTATTTTCTAAATGAATGAAATTTATTCCGACTGTGAGTTTTAATTTAGTTGATGCTATTACTGAATTTAAATTGTACTGTCGGAGATTGAATTTAGCTTTACAATTTAAAAATAATGAAGTTGTACACAACGGCAGGGAACAGGTTGCACTTAAGAAGAAAAGTACATACATACCCTGTAACCATGCGGTTGTGGCAAGTTATGAGAAAATGGTTTGTCAGGACATATATAGTTTTTACAAAGTATATAAGAGCGAAAAGTATGCAATATCTAATAAGAAGGACAATTTAACCGAAGGGGAACGTACCTGTTTACAATCACTAGTAAACAACAATGAAGTTAGGGTTATGAAACCCGATAAAGGGGGAGGAATTGTATTATACAATAAAATGGACTATATCAATGAAATCTACAACATCTTATATCAATCAGGGAATTATGAGGCCATCTCCCTCAATGAAGTTAATATTGGCTACAGGAGAATAGAGTTAGCTGTGGAAGAATATGTAATAGATCACA
This sequence comes from Protopterus annectens, assembly GCF_019279795.1. Lineage (NCBI taxonomy): Eukaryota > Metazoa > Chordata > Ceratodontiformes > Protopteridae > Protopterus > Protopterus annectens. The sequence continues at coordinate 455,416,867 of NC_056746.1, forward strand.
GAATAACAGATGAGGTGTATCAGTTTTTGAAAGTTGAACACCCGATTTTAGCCACTATCATAGGAATACCCAAGGTTCATAAAAATATGGAATGTCCTCCCTTTAGACCCATTATATCGGGTAGTAGGTCAAAAACTTTCCCCCTGGGTGTAGCTATTGATAAGTGGGTGAAGCCTATATATAAAAACATTCCCCACCTTATAAAGGATTCATGGATGTTTCTTAGAAATTTAACATCGCAATTATGGAATGAGAACCTCATTTACATTACCATTGACGTTATTGATCTTTTCTCATGTATCCCCAAAGAAATAGGACTTGAATATTTTTGCAACAGCCTTAGGAAATACTCTAACATGGATTGGGATAGAATCAGTCTCATAGTTGATATGATGGGCTTAGTGTTAGACTACAATTATATTCACTTTGAAAATGAATATTTTAGACAGAGTAGGGGCGTTGCAATGGGAGCATCTTGTGCTCCCACATTTGCAAATCTTGTCATGCTTGAATGGGAAAACCTATACCTATTCAGTAGTGAATTCTTTCAATACATTGTTTTTTATTCAAGGTTTTTGGAAGACCTTTTTGTGTTATGGAAGGGTCCTGAAGAAATAATTCAGTCTTTTTTTGATTATATTAACAATACAACAGACTTCTTAAAGTTTACATATAACATCAACAAAAGCGGTACAGCTTACTTGGACACTTATGTCAGCCATGGTGACGGAGGATTTGTCTCTTGTATACACAGAAAGTCGACATTTTCCAATGATTACTTAGAATTTAGCAGTAACCATCCCAAACATGTTTTCAAAAACGTTTTTAAAGGACAGTGTATCCGAGCTGCCCGTATGTCTTCGACTAAAATCATCTTGGATAAAGAACTAGATTTAATTAAGTCAATGTTTAGTGTGAGAGGATACCCGGTTACCTTATTAAATGATGTTGTTAGATATGTCAGCAAAGAATGGGGTAACAAATATTTACCTTTGTTGGGTAACACAACATTTGAAGTTTTACCATCAGACGATAAACAAATCGAGGGTTTTGACAACAGGGTCTGTGTGTTAATGTATTCCCCTATAGTCCAGTACATCGAAAACATAGTAAGGCAACATTGGAACTTGACTACTATGAACGATGATCTGGTTCTGATTTTGGGGTCCCAACCTAAATTTGTTTAGAAAACAGGACACAATCTTAAAAGGATTTTAGAATCCAACACAAGTGGTAAAAAAGGGGGGTTATCTGGTACAAGTAAATGCGGAACATGCAACCAATGTTACACCATTAATGAAATAGGGGGTGTGAAATTGGAAAATTTTAACAAAACATATATAGATTGTAGGACAGGAAATTGCAACACTAAATTTGTCGTCTATCTTGCAACTTGTCAAGTATGCTCAGCGTTTTACATTGGCAAGACTGAGAGACAATTGAGACGTCGCATTTATGAGCATTTATACAGCATCAAGAATAAAGATAATAAGAATGCCCTTTATAGGCACATATTCAAATGTGGAGATACGCATTATTTCAAATTTTCAGTCATTGACAAGGTTAACATCACAGTATATGGGGGGAATGTTAAAGCCTTTTTGGCTATGAAGGAGAGTAAGTGGCAGATCATTACAGATGCCGCAAGACTTCCTGGCATTAATGATTCCATTAGCATAAAACCGTTCTTGCAATTAGCATACTTTTTTGGAACAGCGGTACAGCACATATTTTTAAGCATATGTTTAAGGCTATATAATGGTTATGAACTATTATATATTTCATATATTATATATATATATATATATTTTTGAATTACTATATATTTCATATATATATTTCATACATTTTTGTATCTTTCATATATTTTGCATACTTCATATACTTCATATATTATATTTCAACAAGTTTTATATCTCTGTTAGACTTGTGCCTTCAACAATAGTTATTACATGTGTATTTGATCCATTGAACATTCATCCAGAATTCATACACCCAATTTATATTCCCAATTTTAAGAGAATTTTATGAACTATATGTGTGTTTTATAAATTAGAGGAATTCTTAACATTAATATTATTGGGATAGGATTGTTTTTGCATGTTATTCATATAAGGAAGTTTTTTCTGTATATACCTTTAAATTAATTTATGAGAAATGGTTTTGGCGCCACAAAGCTTATAAAATGAATGTGGTATTGTATGTCTTTGTTCTGAGGAAGTCTGCTTGTGTCAGATGAAAGCGCTTAACCTGGAGAATTTCTTATTTTGTGTTGTGTGCAATAAACTTGTGTACTTTAACCTGGATAATTTCTTATTTTGTGTTGTGTGCAATAAACTTGTGTACTTTGTACTGTGTCCAAGCCGAGGAGTTATTGAGCTTGCCTTTCTACACCAGCCTCATATTTTTTACAACTAGTACTAAATCATCTGCATAAGATAACATCACTGGAATATAAAGTGGCTCTGGCAAACAGTATTCGGTCTCCTCTAATGTCCTATTCATATTAGAAACTGCTGCAATCATAATTAATGCAAATAGTATAATGCTAGCTGGACACCCTTTCTTAATACCACTCTTTAATTTTATTGTCTCATGCAACCATTTATCACCAATCTCATTTTATTCTTGCTAAACACAGACTTTAACACACTGATTATTTTATCACTTATGATATATTCTGTCAAAAAGTCCCACAGTGATTCATGCTGGATCTTGTCAAATGCTTTACTTACGTCACCTACTAATATTTTAATTCAGTTTCCCTATTTATTATATCATTACCCAATTCTCTTATTAACATTAATAGTTCTTGACTTCCGTTTTCTTTTATTTCAAATATTTTTCAGTCAGTAATTTATTAGCCATACTTACTTTTCTTTTTTTCTATTGTTTTCATAAAAAAATCTCATAATCTACATTATTTAATGTTAAAGGGTCTCCAAATTTTTTCTCCCTTTTTCATATCAGTTTCATTGCTCCTATACATAATCTTTCATCATTTGCACCCTTTTCAAACTATTCATTCAATACCTTGAGAAAATACTCCTTTTGCCACTCTTGCATGTCCCTATACATAAAATATTCAAGTCTATCTTTCACTGCAATTTTTTCTTCCATTTTCTTATTATCCTTATCAGTTACTTCTTTTTAGTTCCATCCTTCATTTCTTACAGTTTCACCTACTGAAAATGTTTTAAAACTATGCTTGTTAACGGTTTCCATAATTTTTTTTTTGTGTATTCACTATACAACCTTCCTCATTCCTTAATTCTCTTATTATTCTTACTTTTTCTTTAACCATTTTACTTGGGTATGGTGGTACTTCTTCCGTTCTTCCTTGTAAAAATATCTTTGTTTAAATAACATTTTCTTTGACATTTTTTCTGGGTTCATTTCATATAACACACTTTCTTTTTCAAGAAATTCCTCTTTATTATCTACTATACATCTAAAGATTTATTACTGATTTCTTTATATTTGTCACTGTCTTGTATTATTTTTGTCCTTTGCCATTCTAATATCTCTTTTTTATATTCTTCTTTTAAACTAATCCATCAGCTTGTTCAGTCTTTATAAAATCCTTTCACGTTTATAAGATCCAGCCATAACTGATATATTATTTCTTTCACTTGCTCATTTAAGTCTGACTCATTAATTCTTTTTGCACCTCTACCTGTTCTTATGTAACCTATTCTTTCTTGACTTTCTATCCAGATTGCTGCATGATGTAATAACCCTGTAATTTGATCCCTTGATGCAATACATTTCAGCTTTCTGCTACTATAAAGTAATCAGTTTCAGTTCTTAGATGACCCCTTTTGTATGTCTAGCATTTGCTTCTCTACAAAAACATTTTACAACTTTTAAACATGTCAGAAATAACTTTTACATCCATCCCTGTTTTCTGCCTATGACTTAGATCACAGTTCAAGTCTCCCACTACTATTACTTGCATATGTACACTCACATAATCAAGTATTTTCTTAAACAATCTCTCTCTTTTTTTATGGTGTATGTGTATAATACAATGATCTTATATATCTGATTCCTCTATCTTATATCTAATGCAATTATTCTTCCTAATGTTACTAATGTGCAATCCAGGATCTCTATACTTTCTTTACACAGAATTACTATACCTGAATATTTTTCAACTCCTAGTTTCCATATTGCTTTGTCTTCCCATAACCTATTAACTTGCATGCTTTCATCTGTTGTTGTTATTCTTATATATATTAGTACTATGATATCCATATCTAGCCTTTTACACCATTCCAAAATTCCTATCCTCCATTGAACATTCTTTAAACTATTTACATTAATGGCTAGGATTCTCACTTTATGAAATAGTGTTTATTACTTTTATCCTTTCCTTTTTTATTCCCTCCTATACCTATATTTTTGAATACATGTTTTCTGTCTTTTACTCTTTTTCCAATATTTCTTTTACTTTTAATGTTTATCCATTTATCATCACCTGAATTATTACTTCTTCCTCTATTTCCCCTTCTTTACTTTACGTTTCCCTTATATTTTCATTTACTACCATTCCTATATCAGTTTCAATAATTTTTTTCTTGTTGTGTTTTTTTCTGTATTATCTAACACATCCTCTATTTCACTCTGCTATTATCTGTGTATCCTTTTCTGCATCTTTACAATCCATCCATGAATGTCTTATTTTTTTGCACTTTATAGATTTATGTTCACATTTTTTCACTTTGTGACCTATTTTACCACAAATAAAACATTTCCTTTATCATAGTTGATAATTAAATGATCATCTTTACCACACTAAAAACACATATTTGGTTGTCCCCAGTATCTAACAAATCTCTTATTCCATTCACATTAATTATGCTTGGCAAATGTATTATTTTATCATTTTGCATTTTCAGTACACCACATTTCCAACCCCCACTCCATAAATCTCTGTTATCGCAGATTTTTGTAATGTCCAAAATATTTCTACACACAGTTCTTAAATCGTTTTTAAATAGTCTCTTTTAATTTCAGTTTGAAATTGTACACATATTTTTTTTTAGCTTCTCTAGTAAAAGCTTGCACCACATACATGTTCCAAGAAGGGTTTTCATATTTTCTTTTTCTTACTATTCTAAGAACATCTCCATAAACTGTGTCTCTTTGAAGAAAATGTCACAAAAAAGTGTCTTTATTAATACATGCAAATGCAATTACCTCTCTGGGTTTGACACCAAGTGGTAAAATTATGCTGCCCCATACTTTGCATCTATCCAGGCAGTTTCTTCTCCTCTTACTGCTTATTCTTACCTGATACTTTCTTCTGACTACTGCCTTCTTCTCTTCTTACCTCTCACCTTCTCTGACTGTCTGCATGCAGGTTTTCTTTCTCATCCTTCTTTAACTCCTGCACTACTTCTTCCTGGATTCTGCCCATAATTTCTCCCCATGGTACTGCCTTTTCACTTTCTGGTTCACTCTGTTTGACTAGCTCTTTTAAGTAGACATCCCACAACCCTTCTGAATGGAGGGTTGTAACAATACACTCCTGTGTTGCAGACTCGGACATAAACAGATTTTATTGAAAGATTACCTCCAAATCTGCCATGTCTACTTCAATTCCATAATTTCTCCTCTTACTCACTTCTGCCGCACTCTCCTTACTCTCCCCTCCCCTTCATTCACTTCTGACTCCTTTTCCATCACATTTGATATCTCAGCTGTTTGATTAACAGCTTCTTTCACCTCACACACACATGAAACGCTCTCTTTTTCCTCCATTTGCAAACTTCTTGCTTCTCTAAGCCACCTCCATTGCCCGGACCGGAAGACAGGAAGTGTAACTCAAAATTATGTCCCTGTACATTCCAGAAAGAATAGGTGAAGTTCACCAATACCCTGAATCCTAACAGTATAAATACCACCTTGGGTCTCACTAGAAAAGAGGCTACTAGTCTAAAGAGACTAACTCAGTCAAAAAAGGACAAATAAATAAATAATGTTTAGTTTTTAAGAACAGGTTGCCAGCTGAAATTACTTTACTGATAAACACATTTACTCAAAAATAAAGGTACATACAAGAGTGGTGAATGTGGGGCATGTCATTTTACTTTTGAGGGACCCAATATTTACTTAGAACATTTAGGTTTATAGTATTAGATGTAATGACAGGTATACCTGCAAATCTATAGGAATAGCTTATTTAACTAAGTGCTTTACATGTCCTTCATTTTATATAGGTATGACCACTAGATGTTTAAAGAATAAAATTAAAGAGTACTTATATGCTGTAAAAAATAAAGATTTGAATAATACCTTATAAAACATCACTACATTGTACCAAGTGGGAAATTTTTTTATTTTTTTTGTGGTTATCAGGCTGTAGACTTGAGAGGGGATAATTTTACTTGTTTAACTGTTGTAGACTACACACTCAAGTGTGATAGTCATTTCTGTGCATTTAAAGTGTTTTTTTGATTGCATCTGCTTTATTTTCTGAAGTAAAAAAAAAAAAAAAAATACTTGTTTTCCCGCCTTTCTAAGCTAGTATAGTCCAGTTTTCAGGTAAGTGCTGAATTCAGGGCTGTGTTACAAGTTTCTGTGTTTGCCCATACCTTACTTGCATAGAAGGAAGTTTCTTTGTTCACCTGTGAGAGAGGGGAGCTTTGAGCAGCCTATCTGTCCCTGGAGGAGTGGTTTCAGCCCAGAAATTAGTAGTCTATTGGCCATTTTGGGCTAATTTCTATCTCTTTCATTTCCCTGCTATAAAACATGCATTTGCAAGGTTTTTGTGCTTGTATACACCTCAGCAAGCTCCTGCCTGGTGCCCTGAAGAGTTCTACAGCAGCAGAGACGCAAAAGAGAGACTTTGGAGTGATTAAGTATTATTTTTCTGCATTTTCTTGCTGTCTTTAGCTAATTCTGCCTAAACACCGATTTTTTAGAGTTTCTGTGATTTAAAAATCTTGTTTCAGCTACATATTGTACTTAGTTTACTGCCTGCACTTTAACAAAGTCATTTTTATGTTTAAATTACCTGTTTAACTGTTGTGGGCTACACATTCAAGTGTGATAGCCATTTCTGTGCATTTAAAGTGTTTTTTGATTGTATCTGCTTTATTTTTTGAAAAAAAAAACAGCAACAAAAAATATATATACTTGTTTTCCCATCTTTCTAAGCTATTATAGTCCAGTTTCCAGGTTAGTGCTGAATTCAGGGCTATGTTACAAGTTTTTGTATTTGCTCATACCATACTTGGATAGCAGGAAGTTTTTCTGTTCACCTGTGAGAGATGGGAGCTTTGAGCAGCCTATCTGTCCCTGGAGGAGTGGTTTCAGCCCAGAAATTAGTAGTTTATTGGCCATTTTGGGCTAATTTCTATCTCTTTCATTTCCCTGCTATAAAACCCGCATTAGCAAGGTTTTGCGTGCCGGGCAGCACCGGTTAGCTAGGGTATAACTATTCCCTTAGAACTAGACAAACTTTCAACTCAAGCACTCAAACCATTCACTTCTCAGCCTGGCACTTGCTCATAACTCACAGCAAGCACTAATAAACCTTAGCGGTAGACCCCCCCATACTATAGAGAAGGACAAGGCTCTCTATTCGACCTTACCAGCCAGTCAGTAAAACAGCTCACTGTACCCATCCAGGTATGTCCAAAGGGCAGTTTCAGGTGTATTCTCTGGTCCAACTCGTGGCTCTGGGCATTATGAGGCAATGTTACAACTGCCTCATGTACAAAGACAACCCTCTCCCGTTTGATTCTCGGCGTGGCTTGGGAGTGCCTTCTTTGTGGAGTTTGCATGTCCTCCCCACGGTTGGGTAGCGTTCGAAAGACATGCGTGCGTAAATGGGCATGCCTTCGTTGAAGGTTGGGCATCGAGCTGGCACCTCAGTGTTGTGTAAAAATCAACTGCCAATCATTAGCAGACCAGAGTTCTGCTGTGGCGACCCCTTACCGGGAAAAAGCCGAGAGACAAACAACAACACTTCTACTACTATTGTCTGATCTGATTAATATACAGTGATTAACTAGAAATATATGGACTGAAAATCTTCCACACAGAGAAGTTTCTTGCACTGTTTTGTAAATACATAGATTAATACAAATATCAATACACTTATGTTTAAGAATGTTACCCATATACTATCATTAAAACAAGATAAATACAATATCAATGTAGCAGTGAAATGTGTGACATGATTTAAGTGCAAGAGTTCATTACTCACTTATACAGCAAATTTACTTACCATTTTTTATGACTATCTTTTGCATATGTACTCTCTGGAATGAACCTGAAAATGGTCCAGCTGGATCAGAATCTGACCCCAGTTAACAAGTGAAAAATAAAAAATTAAATTAAAGTAAAAAAAAAAAAAAAATGCAATGTAAAGAATAAACTAAAGCTGACAATTTTTTTGCAGCAGACAGTTGCAGACATATACCACTTAACATCTACAGTTTCTTAGATTACAAGTGATGTATAATGTTTGCAACTGGGAGCGTGTCAGTATGGTTTGTGATGTAAAATGCTTGCATCTAGGATTGTGTCAGTGTGGTTTGTTTTCATTTGTATAAACAGATGATTGCCAATGTAGTAAGTTATTGTTTAATAACGATGTTTCTTGTTTAAGCAAAAAAAAAAAAAAAGGCAGAAATTGAATAATTTATGTAATGTTGCTTAGGTTATATGATATATAGCAATATATGTGAATTAAAATATTTATGTTAATTATAGTGATTACTATTATATGAATGCAAATTTGCCTATGTCACAAGTGATAATTCAATAAAGGTGCTTGGAAAAAAAATCTATAGCTGCTTACGGGTAATCTACAACAACAAGTGTACATATAATTATAGCTATAGATATGTGTTTGCAATGTATGCAAAGGGAAAATGAGACAGATTACAGAGCTTGTCCATATGAACTCCCAACAACCATCAGATGACATTAAAAATCTGACACTTACAAGAACTGAAGCTATCTATATATTGACTCCACCTCTTCTGACACATCTCTTCAAATGCAAGTAATGAAGGTACAGAGAATTCTAAGCAGTATATACTTGTGACATATCTGCATTTTGTAACAAATAAGTTTCATTTACCTTTTCTTCTGGGCTTCAGCAGTGTCATTCATTATCCGTAGTCTCTGAATCTGCAAATGAAATAACATTTACATTCACACTAATGCTTCTTCTGTGCATATTACTACCTGCAAAGGGTCATAATTTGCCACAATTACATTAACTTTGTTATTTAAAATTTCTCTTGTTATTCACAATTAACGCCTTCTGTTTTACCATCTCATTTACAATGATGTATTTCTCTGCATGCATATAGTTTGTTAAACATATACTTGTGCTTGTATCAGGAACATATTTCTTTCCCATAGAGACTTCTTATATGTGCTTTTCCAACTGATACTACATAAAATCCGAAACTGCGGTGGTGGTGCTGTGGTAGCGTTGTCGCCTCACAGCAAGACGTCCTGTTCGATTCTCAGCTAAAGCGTCTTCTGTGTGGAGACATGCGTGAATGGGCGTACCTTCGTTGAAGGTTGTGTGTCAGGACTGACAACTTGGTACGTAAAAATCTACTGCCAATCATTAGCGGACTGGAGTTCCGCTGTGGCGACCCCTAACCGACTCCTAAAAGCCGGAAGATACTACAACAACAACTACATAAAATCTGACCCGATTCCAAATGACTTGCTCTCTGGTAAGTGACTTACTGTGATGTAAGCTTGCTTAATAGATAGGCCTTACCAAATTGTGAAGAAATGGGAAATTTTTAAAACAAAATCAGTAAAAGTCCATACTTAAAAAATGTACCAGCAGTGATCTCTTATGGAAAATAATGATCTGGGAGTTCAACATTGGGAGGAGGGCTGAGCAACAGCAAAAAAGAAAATAAAATCTCCACACCGTCAAGCCAAATAAAATTTATTAAAAAATGACAAAGCTTTCGGATATCAAAAACATCCTTCCTCAGTGTCTCTCAGTAAGACACTGAGGAAGGATGTTTTTGACATCCGAAAGCTTTGTCGTTTTTTAATAAATTTTATTTGGCTTGACGGTGTGGAGAAATTATTTTCTTTTTTGCTGTTGCTTTGATTTTTCTCTCCACCTTATCACTTGTTCCACACTTTTACTGTTTGAGGAGGGCTGAGAAACCATAAGAAACCTCTTAAGTTTTAGACTGGAACAGACAGGAAGCTGATTTAAGCATATTTTGCAATATATCAAATTGCTGCCCGTCTTTGTGCAAGCTTTGCAAAATACTCCCAGAATCTTAAATCTTAATAGTTGTTAAGACCTGCATTTCAGCAGCTCTGTTTTCAATCTTACCCTAGCTTATTACATTTAGGAGATGGAAGGACAGAGTCCAGGAGCCCATAGAGAATGGTCCTAGCAAAGCTTGATCTAAATCTACAGAAGAAATCAACCTTGTAATGCCTTGTAAATGTATGTACAGATGACTAAGTTACTGCTTCTAAAATATGTCAATAATACAACCCTTTCCTAAAAGCCATAGACAAAACTGAGGCCCTGGTAGAGTGGGCCTTGACCCTTCCTGGAATAGTTTTGTTGTGATGAATATAACAAAAGGTAATAGCCTGAGACAAACATAGTTTGCTTTGGGAAGGATAAACCAAGCAAATTGAGAAACAAACCACTTTGTCTGAGAGACGGATGCAAACAACCACTAAAGCTTAAAATAAAACCTTATTTTATGTATAAATATTACCTACTATTTACATACACAATAATACAGCTACTACATAAAAATATTTAAATTTAAATACATTTTATAACACAGTAATATCGAAATGTTAACTTGTTACAATAATATAGTGTTTGGCCAACTCCATTATTGTCCCCCAAAAAAAGACTAACATACCATAGGTTTTACCCTCAAAACCCAGTTAATAGATGTAACCCCCATTTAAACCTAATAACACGTTGTTGTATTTTGAAATCTGCCCATTTAACTTAAACTACCGTAACAAAGATATAAACTTCAAAACACAACTGATGGATGTAACCTCATGCAAACCTGGCCATGCTTCAGTGTGTAATAAAATCTGCCAGTTTAATTCAAAGGATTCCAACATTAAGGTCACAGGCCCCTCCCTCATCAGTCATTTCAACACAGTCAGTAACAATGTATTTGAAAAAAAATTACCTAAGTTTTCTTCCACATGTTTAACTAATGCATTTGTCATTTTCTTTTTCTTAATGGCATATTCATGTTCATATAGCCTTCCAAGTACCTTATGGTCAGTTTTGTCCACATAAAAACAAGGGCATTTTTGACAGATAGCTATATAAACAACACTTGCAGAATTGCAGTTATAGGTACCCCTTAACTTGTATTGTAAGTCCCTAATATGAAAAGTGTCACCCACTATAACAAGCTTACAATACCCGCAAAAGCCACACTTCTTCATCCCCAAGTAGTTAGGTGAAATTTTTGAATTACTACGTTCAGAAATATCCTTAACATTTAAATTCCTATGGTACACTATTAGTGGTCTTTCCCCTACCTTATTCCTAATAGTAGTTTCTTCTCTTAAAAGAACCCAATTTTTGTGCAATATTCTCCTGATGGTATTGGCACATACACTAAAACTAGTAATAAATTGTACATTTGGAAGTGTGTTCTGAAAGTTACTGTGTTCCTTTACTTCCCTTTGGGTGTTATTAAATGCCAAATTTGTTCTATCCAGTTCTAAATCCATAATACTAGTAAGATTTTGGGAAACATCCACTATACCCTCAAGAATTGATACCAAGGGTGCAGAGCTTAGATGGCCAACTGAGAGCAGTGAATTTTGAGTGCTCCATAAACTAGTATAAGAAATTTTATTATTTTCAAGTTTAAAACATCAGAAATCTCTAGATAAACTACTAAACTACATAAATATAAATTTTGGTGAAGCTATACAAACATTTTCCTGTCAAGTAACTTGGAGATACATTGAGTCACTGAATATGAACAACTCAAGGAATTCTCACCCAGATGCTGGTTTGAAAAAAGAAAGTACAGTTTTGTACCTACCATAAATGTAGATGTTCGAGTGCTCATACATCTGCAGTCATAACAGATGGGTTATCCTGCTGTCAGGCGGGTCCTCAGTCGGCCGAATTCCAAAGTCTAGGTCCGGCGTCGGCTGCCATCGCTTCCTCCCTGATGTCAGTGCGGCAGGGGTATAAAAGAACCAGCCGACGCCATCTTCTTCAGTTTTTCTTGCCCCAGATGTCAGGTGCCCCCAGAAGGAAGGCAAAACATAAACTTATGTAGTCATACAATATAGAATAATCAAAAAACAGTAGTTTGCAAGCAAATACACCATAAAAGAAAACCCCAAATAGGTTGTATGAGAAGGTGTTTGTCATAAGGCCTGTCCTAAGAGGGGATGGAGGGAGGGAAACCTGGACTGCAGCTATATGAGCACTCGAACATCTACATTTATGGTAGGTACAAAACTGTACTATGTTCATCGTGCATACAGCTGCAGTCATAACAGATGGGTAGAATCCCAAAGCTAAGTAGGGGTGGCAGGCACTAAGTGGAACTAGGAGGAGCAAGGATGCCCTGCAAGACAACTGTGGCAAATCCCGCTCTAGATTTTGAGTAAAGTGGAAGGTGATAGTGTTTGGAGAAAGTGTGCACTGAACTCCAAGTGGCTGCTTCCAAAATGTCCTTGGTAGGAACCCCCCTGAGGAAAGCTGCAGAGGTAGCTGTGGCCCTTGTGGAGTGGGACCTGATGCTTGAAGGCACAGCTTTTCCATGAAATGAGTAACAAAAGCGTATGCAGTGGGCTATCCATTTTGAGATTGTCTGTTTGGAGATAGCCTTTCCTTGAGCACCTGTAGCATAAGACACAAAGAGTTGCTCGGATTTCCTGAATGGCTTTGTCCTGTCCAAATAATAACGTAGTTGTCTGTGAATGTCCAAGGAATGCAGTAGTCTTTCCCCTTTGTTTTGTGGGTTAGGGTAAAAGGTAGGTAAGTGGATAGTCTGATTCAAGGCTACACTGGATACTACCTTTGGCATAAAGGTAGGGTTGGTTCGTAAGGAAACTCTGTCCTGATGGAAAATTATGAAAGGTTGCACAGCCATGAGGGCCTGTAGTTCAGAAACCCTGCGTGCTGAGGTGATAGCCAGAAGGAAGGCTGTTTTCCATGACAAATATTGTAGTTCTGTTGAAGCAGCTGGCTCAAATGGAGGAAGGGTCAGTTTTTCCAATATGAAGTTGAGGTCCCAAGCAGGGACTGGTGGTTTCCTTGGGGGTTTTATATTCTTAGCCCCTCTGAAGAACTGTCTTAAGTGAGGATGAGAGAATAAGGGAGGATCTGTGTTGTATTGTGCAGAAATGGCTGAAGCATGGATTTTTATGGAGGAGAAGGAAATTCCACTGTTTAACATCTCAGCTAGGTACTGTAATATTTGAGGTATATTCATTACCCAAGGATTCTGGCCCTTTTTCTGATTCCAGGCACAAAACCGCTTCCATTTGGCAAAGTAGGCTTTTCTAGTAGCAGGTCTTCTGGCCTCCAAGATGACATCCTGCACCTCCTTGGAGAGGAGGGTCTGTTGTGAAATCAAGGGATTCTCCATGTGGCTAGATTTAGGGTTTTGAGCTGGCTGTGAAGAGTTTTCAAGTTGTGCTGGGACAACAGAAGAGGTACTAGAGGTAGGATCCATGGTGGGGAATGCGTCAGGCTCTTCAGGAGTGGATACCAGTGTTGTCTTGGCCAGTCTGGAGCAATGAGGATCATTTTCGGCCTCTCTGCTCTGGCTTTTAATAGAACTTTGGGCAGCAGAGGGAGAGGCGGAAAGGCATAGACTGTCAGTGTTGTCCAGGTGAAGGAGAGTGCGTCCACTTTCCAGGCCTGTGGATGATAGGTCCTTGAGCAAAATTTTTTCAGTTGGTAATTTCTGTGGGTAGCAAAGAGATCTATGTCTGGCTGTCCCCATGCCTGAGTTATCTTTGCGAAAACCTGAGGATGCAACTTTCATTCGTGTGGATCTGTCATATTTCTGCTTAGGCTGTCTGCCAGTGTGTTTTCCTTCCCTGGCAGAAATTGTGCCTGAAGTTGGATTTGCAATTCCAAAGCTGTGTTCCAAAGGGTCATTGCTAGTCTGCACAGGGGGTATGAATGTGTTCCCCCTGTTTGTTTATGTACCACATCACTGTGGTGTTGTCTGTCCTTATCAATAGCTGGCCTGGATGCAGTAGGTCTTTGAAGGCCATAATAGCATTTTGCACTGCTAGCATTTCCTTTTGGTTGATGTGTAGGTGCTTCTCTTTTTGGGACCATTTTCCCTGAATGCACTGATCTTTCATGTGTGCCCCCCAGGCGTAGTCAGAGGCGTCTGTTGTGATGATTTGATTTGCTTGAGGTATACAGAAAGGGAGACCTTTGTTTCTTTGGCATGCTTGAGCCCACCACAGAAATTCCTTTTGAAGACATGGAATGAGTGGTATAATTGTTTCCAAACTGTGGCTGTGTTGAGACCATAAGTTTTTTAGGTACCATTGAAGTTTCCTCATATGCAGCTTTGCACATGGGATCAGCAGGATGCAAGATGCCATGAATCCCAGAGCCTGCAGGACTTTCCTGCAGTCAGCCTGGTGAAGGTTGCCAATTTGCTGAAGTATTGAGATAGTTGCCCTTGTTTGTCTGGCGTGAGGTAGGCCATCTGGGTATTTGTATTCAAGCTGGCACCCAGGAAAATTATTGTTTGAGAGGGTATTAGCTTTTGATTTCTTTTTGTTGACTGTGTATCCCAGAAAGTTCAACAGTCTTATTACAAACGCCAGGTGTTTCAGAAGTATGTCCTTGCTGTCCGCTTGGATCAGGCAGTCGTCTAGATATGGGTATATTTGTATTCCTTGAAGTCTGCAGAAGGCAATTACTGATGCCAGGCATTTCGTAAACACTCTGGGCGCAGTAGATAAGCCAAAGGGCAATGCAGAGAATTGATAATGGGTTGAACCTGCAAGAAATCTGAGGTATCTTCTGCAATCTTGTCTGATAGGGACATGCAGGTATGCCTCCTTGAGGTCCAGTGTTACCAGCCAAGACTCCTTGCCCAGCATGGGAAGAAGCTGCTGTAATGTGAGCATCTTGAATTTTGGTACCTGTAAATATGTGTTTAGGATGGATAGATCTAAAATAGGTCTCCAATCTTTGTCTTTACTTGGTACCAGGAATAGTCTGAAATAAAACCCTTGACCTTGTTCTTTTGCAGGCACCTCCGGAATAGCTTTCATGTCCATGAGAGCTGAAATTTGTTTTTGTGCCTCTGCCCTTTGATTTTGTGGCAGGTTTGGCATGCCTCTCATTTTTGGAAGGGTGTGAAAGTGGAATCTGTAGCCTCTGTCTATAATGTCCAGGATCCATTTGTCTTTTGTGACAATATGCCAATTTTTTGAGAATAATGCCAGTTTTCCGCCTAAAGGTGCTGCCATTAAAGCTTTGCTTGGCAGGTGAAGGGGAAAGTCATTGTGTCTGTTTTCTGAATGACAGTGATCTATCTTCTCCATCTCTTGGGGTTGGTGCTTGCCATTGCCTGGCTCTGAATGATCCTTGAGATTGCCCTCTACCTCTCGGGTGCCTGTATCTGCCTCTTTGAGGTCTGTCCGTGGCTGGAAAGGACCAATTTTTTGAAGGCCATTTTCTGCTGAAATGTAGAGGTTGTACCTGCAGGAAATCTTTTACTGTTTGCATTGATCTCGCCTTTTCCTCCATTTTCTTTAGTACCTCCTCAGCTTTAACACCAAACAATACATCTTTTTGAAGAGGTGCATCTAGTAATTTAGCTTTGACATGATCTGGTAGGGCTTGTTCTTTGAGCCAAGCATGTCTACGTATGACAGACCCTATAACAGCAGCTCTACATGAGGCCTCTAAAGCATCACAACCACACTGCAAGGTATGTTTACCCACTTGCTCTGCACTATGCAACAAATCCTGCAACTCTTTTAAATCTGGTTGCTCAGGTTGTGTCATTTTACTTTTCAACTCAGATAATAAAAACTGTTGATACTTTAACATATAGAACTGACAGTTTAATGCCCTCATGGTTAAAGTGGCCGAGGTATATACTTTTTTCCCCCACCTTTCTAAAGCTCTGGAATCTCTCTCTGAAGGTAATGGGTTTTTAGCAGTAGAGGCCTTAATTCCCTTGGGACCCTGTGAAATAGTTTCTGGGTCAGCAGTATGGCTTTTGTATAAGAACTGGTGTGAATCCGGAACCCGGTAATACCTGTCTGGCTTAACAGGAGCTGGAGGTAAAGAATCTGGGTTGAGGCTGGCTTCTGTGTACACATCATCTAATATATCTAAGACAGGAGGGATAGCCAGAGGCCTATGCTGGGGGAGCAAGAGAAAATCCCTGAGCCTTTTCTTGGAATCTGAGTAATCTTGGCCTTCCCAGTGAAAGTGTTCCCTCAAAGTATGTAGGGTTTCCCCAAAGGAGTAGTCCTCAGGGGGGGGAGACAGAGGGAATAGACTCCTCTGCATCAGAGTCTTCAAAAGGGGAATAAGTATATTCCTGGTCCTCAGAATGTTCAGAGGTAATAGAGGCTTGATCTGAGGAAGGGTAGTCTTCCTCTAATCTGGGCCTTTTGTCCAAGGGGGGCTGAGAACCTCTGATAAGAGTAATCAAGTCCTCAGCCATTTTGAGCATCTGTTTTTTAGGCATGGGGCCTTGAGAGGGGGTCTGTGATCCTTGTTTTTTAGTTTTCATGGCTGATTTAGATTTTGTGAAAGCCTTAATAGAGAAGGAGGAAGGCCTGAAGACACCTTGAGAAATGGCAGGCCTGTCTAAACTCTGGGTTTCCCCGCCAAAAGTGGCATCGGTATCTGTAGTCGGAATGGGGGCCGAGGAGCCTGCGACCTCGGGCACAGAAGACACTGGTAATGAAGTGTCATCGGTACTCAGGGGCTGCGTAGGCGCCTCGCTGAGAACCGGAGAACCGGTAGTCGGCCTTAGCGTGTTGTCAGTAGAAGTCGCGGACCTCGTATGTCGGTCCTTATCTTTGCGTCTTTTACTCAAAACAGGAGTCGGAGTATCCGACGACATAATATAATTAAATTTTTTACCAAAATAGTGATGGGCGAACTCCGCCCGACGGTTAATAGTGCGTTTGTTGAATCTAGCACAAAAATGGCAGGCCGAGACGTCGTGGTCTGGGCCTAAGCAAGGAATACAAAAAGAGTGGAAATCCTTATGCGGTATTTGCTTCCCACGTGAAATGCAATTATTAACTTTGTCTGACATCGGTCTGAGGCAAGAAAAGTTTCCCCAACGGGGTACTTAGCTTTCAAGAAGACTTCGGCTGAAATATTTTCGTAAATCTCAGGAGCTGGCCGACCGGCACTTGTGAACTGCTTCTGCTTCGGGCACCGCGCGGCAAGAAAGACTGAAGAAGATGGCGTCGGCTGGTTCTTTTATACCCCTGCCGCACTGATGTCAGGGAGGAAGTGACGGCAGCCGACGTCGGACCTAGACCTTGGAATTCGGCCGACCGAGGACCCGCCTGACGGCAGGATAACCCATCTGTTATGAGTGCAGCTGTATGCACGATGAACATCTGCAATTGATGACATCTACCTTACAAGAACTATCTTTGATGATGGATTGCTTTAAAAATGACTTAGAAAACCTCAAATTAAATTCTCAAAAACAGACTGATTCTCTTAAGGAACTATTACAGCAACACCATACAAAAATAACAAATATAGAGACTTTTCTAAATGACATTGAAGGGAGACTCAAAGAGGAAGAACTCCAAAAATAATTTTTGCTTAAACAGAATACATGGCTGCTTAACAAAATAGATGACTTAGAAAAACAGGGAAAGGAGAAACAACATAAGGATCTTTGGTGTGGCTGAAAACACTGACGGATAAGACATTATTTCATTCTTAACAACCTGGATTCCTGAATTTTTAGACTTGAAAGAGGTTCTTTCATTTGGAATTGAAAGGACTTATAGAGCACTGAGGAAACCTGCTTCTAACTCAACAAATACCCCACCTAGATTCATAGTTATAAAATTTCTTTCATTTCTGGATAAGGAACTAATATTAAAATCTGCTTGGAGAAAATCACCCTTAAAATACAATCAAAGGTTTGACAATGATTATTCTTTCAGAATACTAGAACAAAGGAAAAAAAGTCTAGCCAGTAATAAAACTGTTAAAACAAAACAACATTAAAGCACAGCTGGCCTTTCCAGCCAAGATAAAAATAATTTTTGCCAATGAGATGAGAACCTTTAATGACTTAGAAGAAGCTACTATATTCATCAAACACAACAACATAGTGTCGACCCCAGAAGAAATGGAATGGATGGCCCCTACTCTTAAAAGAATAAAAGAAGCAAATCCGTGGACTGATGTTAGAAAGAAGAAATAAAAAACTGATTCCAAGATAGCTGTCCCAAAAAATAACTCTTACAACTACATCTCTCAAAGTATCAACTGATATGGTACATCACTTGTCATCTGTTTTATTAAAAAAAGGAGGGTTTCTTAAACAACTGAGAAACAGCAATGATTTATTCAGAATATTCAAAGGGTCCAACAATTCTTCACAAACAAAAGTAGGTCAAGGTGGGTTACTATTTACATTATATATAAGCCAAACAAAGCAACATATACTACAAACATAGAAGTTTCTATTCCTCTACTTGAACTCAATGAATACTTACCTTGTTCATTTTTCACTGATTTTACTTATAATAATTTAAGTAATTAATTAACTAATTCAATCAGGCACCATTCATCAGAGTTCAGACTCAAATGTAACAAATTAGCATCATATATAATAGCGGTAACAGTAGAGTGTTTTGAAAAAAAATGCTGTCATGGAGAATAATGACTTCTTATATCCTAGTTAAGTAATAGTAGCAACCTCTTAGTACAAATGTCATCATTATTCTGTCTAAATATAGTTAAAATCAATTATGGTAGGTATCATAGCTACGAGTGCCATTTGATCAATCCTGATATGGTGTGCGTGGATGAAGCTATGTCTGGAAGCTAGTACAAATGTCATTATTACTCTGTCTAAACACAGTTAATATCAATTATGGTAGGTATCACAGCTTCGAGTGCTGTTTGATTAAGCCTGACATGGTGTGCGTGGATGCAGCTGTGTCTGGCAGTTGTTGTATGATGCCACTTTCATCTCCGGAAAGCTGTGGGTTGCAGCTTGTGAGCCAGGTTTACTGATGCTTGTGTATTAGGAAGAGACATTTGGTGTTTTAGCCTGGATCCAGGGGGAGGGGGTGGATAAAACTGTGATTTGGGATATTTTGACAGAGAATAGTTTGCTTATACATCTGCCGAGTGAGAGGTGGGAAGGCTGGAAGAATGTGTTATCGCTTGTTGTGACGGCTTGTTGGGAGGTTTTTTTTTTCCTTTATGTTTGTTTTTTTGATTTGTTTGCTCTCTGTTCTTTTCCTGGCTGCTGCCTCACTGAAAGGGTGGTAATTTAGGCTTGAAGTTGCAGTGAAGTGAAGCTTTGCTTCAGGTCCATCATAAGCCTCTGGTATGCAATACACAGACACACTAACAAACAGATGCTCCCAGGTTGCTATGGTAATGGAGACAGAGTGATGATAATGCTCAACGGCTCTGGGGAGCCTCTGAGATGATTCTCGGCAATGATGTTTTTGTTTTTTTTAAAAAATATATATATAATAAAAGGGCTGTTTTAAACCAAATGTACACATATCGATGGTCTCCCATCACTTCGTTTAGCTCATTAAGTTGATTCTTGATAAAAAAAAAATACTAATAAGCCCAATTTTATATTTAAAATGTATTTTGGTCCAAACGCATTAAGAACTTACATAAGAGTGGAAATCTGAGCAACTGGTCTTGTGCACTACCCTTTGCAGTGGTCTGGAAGGTGAGCTTGCTCGGATGTGTTGGGCATATAGGGATAGCTGATTCTAAGGGTGTTTGGGGTTGCCGGGAAGTGCTACAGAGTCATTAGATTTCCTTTGTGGAAATATCTGTGGGAATAGAAGGTGTGTTGAGTGGTTCACTGGCAGAGTGGCCACTGAATGGAACAGACTGGTAAAATTGAAAGGACAAATATCGGTTTGAATATTTTAAGAACAGCCTGGAAACACCACATGAACTATTGAATGGTATTCTGGCAAAACTGGATGGGTATTGTTGCCCATGCTTGAAGTACTGATAAATGTGTATGTAAGGATGGAAATATGCTTATAACAAATAAGAAACTAGGAGGGTCTCATAATTTAAAGTCTATGGGCTGTATAAACATGCTTGGAAGGAGCTAATAATAAGAATAAGCATTACAGCTTGTGGTCTCTCAAATAACTAAGCAACAACCAAGGGGAAAAAATACACACACTAGTTATCTAATGCATGATTTCAGTAAATCTAGACATAAAATATACAATCATATGAGATGAAGCAGTCTGCTGAATTTAGATATTAAAGACAGGATTTAATAACATGGGCTTGTGTATAATAACACTACTGTCTTAACTTGTCATAAATGACATACACTACATTGAACATCAAGGGGAAGCATGATGATTTTCTCATATAAGTAAATGTGCATAACAAGTCATATAATTGCTTTAACTTGAATTGTGGTCTTGTAACCCATCTTGACCATGTGTAATACTCAATCTGTTATCAAGGTAACTAATGTTTTACACATGACATCAAATTGACAAAGTTGTTCAAGGGAAACAATAGAATCCTGAACTAGGAATGTCACAGAATCTAACATAGAAGCCTGAACTAGGAATGTCACAGAATCTACAAATAGTATTACATTGACAATAATCACTCATTTTAACCTTTGCTGACTGTACAAAATAGAATGTTGCCATTTAAATCTAAAAAAGTTCAGTATATGCCATAAAATGACAATTTATGAATATGGAAAGGGAACTTGTAATCATTAATCACAATAAATGAATTTGTTGTTTTTAACCTATAATTTCACTCATTTTATAATAAGAAATGACAAATATGAAAATCCTTATGTGCAGGAAATGGGGGGGATGCATTGATAATTAAAATACACTAACTTTCATCAATGTGCACATAAAACAAACTTGATGCTTTAAGTAAGTTAGTAACAAAGTGATCACTTAAATGCTGGCAAACAATAAAATATAACTTCTGATATATCCAGTAAAATACATTGTATTATAAACATTAGGTATAAATATTATTGCCATCTATTTATATTAAGTAATAAGTTTTGAAATGCGTCATCAATAAGGGTAAATATGTTAAATAACTGTGTGGTATAATCTTTTACTGAGGTTTTATATACGATGCATCCTACTTTGCTATGATGGAATTGCTTGTCATCTTTCTTTCATGTAAATATTAATTGCTTATACAATAGGTAAACATTTATATTGTATTAGAATTCTGTCTAATCTACAATAGTACTATATCTGTTCAAAATAATATAAATATTGCTTATTCCTATTACAAATATTCTCCATCAGATAAATCAATTTATGGAGCTCAAATGTTCTGGATTGTCAAGGTATGAGTAATAATCTGATGGATTTAGGTTTATCCATCAGATTAGGAATGATTTTCATTCTATGGCTAGTGCAGATCTTAGTTTTGTTAACATTTATTAATTTAAATTTGCTATTTCACAAAAACATTTTTAGTATGCCTGACCAAAACATTACTTTATTGGTAAACACTCAAAGTATAAAACTGATAATTTCCTTTAGAAGCTCAAACATATACTTTATAGGGGTCTATATTAGAACATCAAAGTTTCAGAACTCTGAATGTTCTAATATCAAACCCAATTCAGTGAACGCTGACAACATCGAACATTCAGAACAGAGAATTTTTCCTAGGGAAAAATTTGCTGTTCCGAAACACATACACACAACACAAGCACACCAAACAAACGGCAATCCACACACATACACATAAAAGCTTACATCTAACCCTACACTAAACTGTACATACACCACTAACTATCCACTTACCTTAACCCAAACCCTTACCCTAAGGTCCATCACTATTGCACACTCACCTCACCCGCGCCCTAACTCTAACTCACCTACCCTGCCCTAACACTCATGTCCACACAATCACACACTTACCTGACCCACACCCTAACCCTAACTCACCTAATCCACCCTAACACTCACATCCACACAATCGTAGACTTACCTGAACCCAACCTATAACATTCCACCACAGCGCTGAAAATAGAGAAGCAACAGAAACGGACAGCCAAATTCTTTCCCTGGGAAAAATTTTGGTTTTCTGCAGCTTCGCTGTTTTCAGCGTTCTCTGAATAGGGTTCGATATTAGAATATTCGAAGTTCTGAAACTTCGATGTTCTAATATAGACCCCTTTATAGTTATCAGAGGAAAATGTTTAATAGTTGCAATAAAACAAATAATACATAGTATAAATAATCTAAGATGGATTTAACTTTATTATCTTTAAATACCAGTGGCTTAAACAATCCTAGCAAGAGATCAAATTTACTGAACAAAGCACAAATAGTCTTCCTTCAAGAAACTCATTTTAAAAGAAATGACAATTACAAATGGAATCCTAAGGAATATATGATATTGGCGCAATCCACTTATAAGACAAAGACAAAAGGGGTAACAATTTTATGGAAAACAAATGAGATTAACCCAGAAATCATTTATAAGTATGAAGATAAAGAAGGCGTTATGGCATTAGTAATAGTTAAAAATAATAACAGAATATGGATCCTAGCCAATCTATACTGGTTCCCAGGCATTGGAACAGGAACTGTTAAAAAACACTTGGATTTAATTTCCAATAATTATAAAGGCAACCTAATATTAAGATGGGATTTTAACTGTATATTTGATATTTCTGAAACTACAAACAAAAGACCGCTGCATACATCTGCTATATCAAAAACTTTAAACAAGTGGGTAGAATCATTTCATCTTATAGATACTTTCAAATTTAAAGAAGAAAAATCTTTGTTATTTTCTCATCAAGATCACAGATTTGGTACCAAAACTAGAATAGATAAAATATTTGCTGCCCATGACTTACACTCTAAAATCATTAATTTCTCAATCATTCCCTGCCCCTTTTCAGACCACAATTCACTGATACTAAAACTTCAAAATGGGTAGAAACCATTAAACTTTAACTCCAGAATTCCAGCATATATAGCTAAAATTAAAGACCCTGGTTATTATATGAATTACAATATCCAAACAAAAGAGGCTCACCATGACAACATAATAAAATACGACTGTTTAATACTGCAGTAAAAGTAAGCGCTTTCACGTTTCAACAACGCTTCTTCAGACTTTAACAGACTGCCATTCTCAATCTCATGTTTAAATAACAATTCAAGGCAATGATGTAACAATTCTGATTGGTTGATGTGTTTTTTTACTGCAGTATTAAACAGTCGTATTTTATTACGTTGTCGTGGTGAGCCTCTTTTGTTTGGATATTGCATTTTCTGGGTTCTACAGACGCTTTTTATCCAGTACTGCTTTGTTCGATTTGCCATTATATGAATTACAGTTCTTCGTAGATAGTAATTACACCACAGAGATAAACAAAATAATGATATGGGACTCATTAAAAGCTTACATATACGGTAAAGCCCTAACTTGGTATACAAAAATCAGAGAGTGGGATTCTGAATTATTAGATCTACAATCCAAACTTCTGTCAGTAAAAGCTGAAAAAAATGAAAATCATTTAGAGATGAAAACGAAAGTAGAAGTATTAAACAATAAATACAATGAAATTCTAACACATAAAACTAGTTTAGCTTTAGAAAAACTAAAATTAATACCTTGGCCACTTCTTTCAAATATCTACATAATTTATCCACAATAATCAAAATACAACCAAAAGCTAATAACATTAAAAGTATCTTCCATGAAAAGAAAGGGAAAAATGTCTCTTATATAGGGGACATTTGTGATGCCTATAGAAATCACTATATGGAACATTCCCAAAAAGAAAATACACATATCGATCAATTAAATATAGAAGAAAAATGTTCTAATATAAAAAAAAACAGAAAAATTAAAACTAGATCTGCAAGCACCTATATCCTACAAATAAATTACAGATACAATAAAAGAGGGCAAAAATAATAAAGCCCCAGGTATAGATGGCATAATTATGGAAATATATAAACCTTTTCCTTCAAAGATAATATCCCTCTTTCAAAAAACTCTATTAGAAATTCAGTCACAAACTTTAATACCACCCTCTTGGAAATATTCCTTAATCACACCAATCCTAAAGGAAAACAAATCCCCAAACCTCTGTACCTCATAAAGACCTATATCATTATTAAATAATGACTATAAGATATTTATGACAATATTAACTAACAGAATGAAAATACCACTATCCAAAACAATAAATAATGATCAAACTGGATTTATATATCATAGACACACACATGACAATATTAAAAGGATAATTTCACTTATAGATTATGTTAATAAAGAAAATAAAGAAACACTCATAATTGGCTTAGATATAGAGAACACATTTGATTCCCTAAATTTGGACTATTTATTCAAAATCCTAATGCTATCTGAATTTCCTGCATCCTTTGTTCATCTCCTAAAGAATATATATATATATATATATATATATATATATATATATATATATATATATATATATATATATATATATACATATACACACACACATAATTTAGCGTATGTCAAGTTGGGTCCTTTTACCTCTGAATCTATACATATAACAAAAGGCACTAAACAAGGATGTCCCATGTCACTGATTCTATTTGCTCTGGCTATTGAAATATTGGCAGATTCAATTCATAACAAAATTCATAACAATATAAAAATCAAAGGAATAGATATTTATGAACAATACAATTTTAAAGTAATGCTATTTGCTGATGACATATTACTAACATTCTCTAATACAAAAGAGACATTAGAATAATTAGATATATTAATTATTAGATATATTAATTAAAGAAATAAACTCATGCCTAATAAAATTTGTATGGTTTCCCAAAAGAAAAAGAATAGCTTTAATACATCATATCAGACCATGGAAACAGGGGGGGATTAAACTTTCCTGCTATAGAAACATATATAAAAGCATCAATATCTAAAACAATCTCAGACTGGATAAGTCCAAATTACTCTGCAAATTGGAAAGAATTACTAACTGTAATATCAATAAATGAATTTGATTTACAAAAAAATTTCAAACAGATAAAAACAATTTGCCATGGCACATATGTATTAGTATGCAATATAACATAACTAAGCCCACTAAAACTCATATGATTAATTACACTGACTCATTTAGGAAAATTATTAATGCAAATACAGTTTTAAAAATCTGGTTTGATCTTTTAACACCATTTATCGTCACAAAGAACTTTCCACATAAAATATAGAGAGAAATTATTAATTCCTGAGAACAGAAAGGATATGTTTGTTGGCTCCAATGTATCAAAGAACTAATTTTTTTAAATATGCAAGTAATAAAAACAACATACAAAATTCCAAAACAGGACTGGCTAACTTTACAGAGTATTCTGTCATATTCACAAGATTTAAGTAGAATAATTAATAATTCTTCATTTAAAGAAATTCCTAAATTTACGAAATACATATATGAAATCATATATAATGACTTTAACATGGGAAACAGTATTTCAACATTTTGCACAATATTGAAAAACTATAAAACAACACCCAAAACCTCATATTGGGAATACATAGCAAAAGGACACTCAATACAGTTAACTGAAGATATTAAGACAAATATCTTATTATCAATAAAATATACATCCTTTACACAATACTGGAAAGTTTTTAACTGGAAATGCTTGCACAGAGCATGCTTAACCCCAAACAGAATCAGTAAAATTAGTTCTTCCATAAAAAGGAATATGTTGGAGATGTGAGCAAGTACACAATGCAGACTAGAACCACATTTTCTTTGTGTTAAAATTAAGCCATTTTAGAATGGCATTAATAACTTTCTACAAGCTTTATTTAATGAATCATTTTATTTAACTAAAGCTCTTGTATTATTAAATGTGAACGAAGGTCCTCATTTGAATAGGTCAAACATGTATCTAGTATGGACTATACTTGCAATTTCAAGGAAGTGTATAACAAGAAGATGGAATAAAAACACAATACCAACTTCTACAGCCTAATGAAGACCACAGGATTATTGGAAATTAAAATCAAAGAACAATTTATCCAAAGCCATTTATCAACAGTCCTTGGGAAAAGTCTTATCACTGACACTATACAATAATTGATCAGACACTCTGATAATGGATTGGACATACTTATAAAGTAATTGTATACATTAAGATCTGTTATAGTGTCAGGCTAATGTAAATAGTGTACATAGTTATTTAAGATGTTATGTATGAATACTATGGAATTCATTCAAATGTATTTGAAAAATAAAAAAAATTTGAGAAAAAAAAAAGACTTGATACCGAAATATTATTACCCAATAAAGGTTTAAATTGACCCTGCAATCTTTTCTCAGTAACATGTTCAACTAGTTCTAAAAGTAAATCGTCAGGGTAGCCCCTCTCTGAAAACATACTTTTCAAGAAGGTACAATCATTAAAAAAACATTTTCTATTGTAACCATCCTCGCAGCCCTTACCAACTTCCCTTTCATGACTAATCTTTTTAGGTCAAAATGGTGCATGCTTGAAAAATGAAGAAAGCTGTTAGAATAAGTTTCCTTCCTGAAAGCTTTAGAGATATACCTCAAATTCTGACTATCCTTCCATAAAAGGACATCCAAGTATGCTATCTGGTTCTCACCAAGTTCATATGTAAAAGATAAAAAATCTGTAGTTGAATTAATGTAATTCATAAACTGGGGCACTTCTTTCCTTCTACCCTTACAAAGAATAAATATATCATCAAGGTATCGAGTATAGTATCATATAGAATCATTAAAAAGGGGGTCTCAAACACATATTTGTGTTCCCATAAAGCCATCATTATACTGGCAAACACTGCTCCCCAAGGCGAGCCCATGGCCACTCCTTTCTTTTGAAGGCAAAATTGTCTTTCAAACATTAAATCATTGTTGTTAAGTATAAGTTCTAACAATTCTTCATATAAATTTATAAGATCCTGGTGTACTTGTTTTAACCTTAAAAATTCTACTACCTATTCTAGACCCACATCCTGTGGGATCAATGTATACAAACCTTGAACATCTATTGTTAGAAATACATCATTTTCGCCATATTCTGACTTATTAATATTATCTAGAAAAGACCACAAGTCTTTGCAAATATAAGATTCATCTATAAGAATTTGTTTAAATTTGGAATCCATATATTTAGCACATGCATATGTGATCAACTGTCTTCCATCGACAATAGGGTGCATAAGTGGATTATAAACATTTCTGTGTATTTTAGGGTCTCCTAATATAACTGGGGTTATTGATGCTACCATGTTCAAATAATTATATATGTCCATATCAATTCTCTTATCAATGTATCTTGTATGCTCTAGTAACTTCCTGTTTTAGAACAGGTACATATGTATCTGATTGTAAAATGTTATTCATTCATGCAGTATAGTCTTTATTACCAATTATAACCAACCAACCCACCTTTATCTGGTTTTATAACTCTTACCCCTTTCAGCTTTAAATAATCTATATTTTTGTGATCATGTTCTGTTAAATTGTCACATTTAGGGTAGCGTTTGAAAGACATGCATGCGTAAATGGGTGTGCCTTCATTGAAGGTTGGGCATCGAGCTGGCACCTCGGCGTTTCATAAAAATCTACTGCCAATCATTAGCGGACCAGATTTCCGCTGTGGCGACCCCTTACTGGGAAAAAGACGAAAGACAAACAACAACATTGTTCTGTGCTGTAAACAATTCCCTGAAATCCAGTTCACACATTTTCCCAAATAACATTAAAACGGAGTGAAAGGGTGGGTTATAAGTGCTACTAAGATACATACTTACAGTTCTATGTTCCATACTCCTTTCAAAAAGTAAATTAAAATTAACCTTCCTTAAATATAATTTAAGATCAATAATGATTTTGGCTAAACTCACCTTGGATGCAAGAATGAATGTAAAACCTTTACTCAATGTTTCAGCAACTTTTGAGTCAATTCTAATGTCCGAAAAGTTGTAAACTTTAAAATCACCATCATAATTTGCAATAACGTGTAAAGTCTGCTCTTTTTCCAGAAAGTCTCATGCAGAGGACTCATCAGAATTAGCATCATCATGGGTAAACATTTCTGGCAACTCATTTAGTTGTACAGCTAATTTCTCCAGTTCTCCCATTGCTTCCTCGGTTGTATAGGCCAGTTGGAGCATGCTCCATACAAGTTCCTCCATTGATTCTTTCAGGAGGGCATGTAAAAATCCTGAACATTTGATTGATGACTATGACTATGTCTATTACCCAACTGGCCTCTCTGGTTCCTTGCCTTAATCCGATTCAATCTCCTTAAGGTAGGTTGTTCCCTAGATTCGTCACCTTGGTTGCCCTGATTATTTAGAGTGCTGTTTTCATGAACATGCTGGCCCATTGGCTCGATATTACTCTCATTAAGTGAAATGTTACTGGTGTTATGTTTAAATTTATTACCCCATTGTTGAGGGGGGAGGTTTCAGGTATGCTGTCCCATTTGCATGGGCAGCTCTGTCCCTTACAAGTTTTTTCAACTTAGTGTTTTTTAATTTTAATAAAAGTTGCTCTTTATACTAAAAATATTTTTTCTATCCCTCCTCAGTTGATCCGTAAACACTGTCATTCTTGATCAAACTGCCCAGATTGGTTAATTTGGAGGTCAAAGTCTCAATATGTCTGTTACTGTGTTTTATAAATACCTCCAAAAGTTCACATCCATGTTTTTCGAACAATTGCAAACATTCAAGATGTAGAGGGGAATTGTTTTCAGGCCCATTCGGGTACTTCCACGAATGGAGACCATTTGGAATTTGCCTATTCTTAAGGCTTTCTATGAAGTACGCATTTTCAAGTTGAAGTTTCCTACATTTGATCAATTTATACTCAAACTCATCCCAAGACTTCCCATGTCCTTCCCTTTCTGTCTAAGCAGGGTCGGGTTTGTGTTCAAATCAATAGGACAGTTCAAGCATTCATTTATGTTCAAAGAAAATGGTATGGGAGGACTAATTTGGGCTCTTGCTATCTTGTTAGTAAACACATGCTTGTTTTTACTACCCCCAACATCTTGTATAAAAACAATGTGACTTTGATGAACTTGTTGCCTCTCTGTGTTTGCACCAGCATGACTTGGTAAATTAGAAATCAAACTTGTCCCTCCAAAAGTAGTTTTAGGGAATAATGGAACATTTAAATTATTACCTTGTATATTTTGTTGCGTTGCAATCAGGACAAAATTAGGTTCTATAATATCCAAAATGTTACACGCTGAGTGGATTTGTTGTTGTGTCAGTCTTAAATCATTCACAGTCTGGTTTAGACTTTCAACTTTCTGTGTTAACTGTTGTATTAGGAGGGTTAGGTTCCCAACATTTTTGTTCAGTTCTTCATTTGTAAGGGGTGTATTAAATAAAGATTGTGTCACTCCACCATCCTCCGGCGCCATGGATAAAGAACACAGACTAACTGACAAGGATAAACCAAGCAAACTGAGAAACAAAACCACTTTGTCTGAGAGACAGATTCAAATGGCCACTAAAACTTAAAATAAAACCTTACCTTATTGATAAATGCTTTTGTCCAACAGTCATTGAACTTTCTCAAATAAACCTTTAAGACCTTTAAGTTGTAAACTTTAAAATCACCATCATAATTTGTATTGACTTTAAAGTCTGTTCTTTTTTCTGAAAGTCTCGTACAGAGGACTCATCAGAATTAGCATCATCATGGGCAAACGTTTTTGGCAACTCATACAGTTGTACACCTAATTTCTCCATTTCCCCCATTGGTTCCTCAGTTGTATAGGCCAATTGGAGCGTGCTCTATATCAGTTCCTCCACTGGTTTGTTCGGGATGGTGTGTGAAAATCCTGAACATTTGATTGGTGACTATGTCTAATATCCAATTGGCCTCTTTGGTTCCTCTCCTTAATCCAATTCGATCTCCTTAAGGTAGGCTGTTCCCTAGACTCATTACCTTGGTTGTCCTGATTATTTAGAGGGGCATTGTCATGAACACACTGGCCCATTCGATCGATGTTACTCTCATTAGGTGAAATGTTATTGTTGTTATGATCTTTAAAATTATTACCCCATTGTTGTGATGGGGAGGTTCCGAGTATGCTGTCCCATTCGCAAAGGCAGCTCTGTCCCCTACAAGTTTTTTCAACGAAGTGTTATTAGCTTTGAATGGGGTTACATCTATTAACTGGATTTTGAAGGTGAAACCTATGGTATGTTAGTCTATTTTTTGGGGATAATAACGGAGTTGGCCAAACACTATAGTAGTTTAACAAGTTAACATTATGATATTATATTGTTATAACATGTATTTAAATTTAAATATTTTTATGTAGTAATTGTATTACTGTGTATGCAAATAATAGGGAATACTTATACGTTAAATTTTCAGTAGGGAAAGAGTGGGTTAATTTGAATGGTTCTTAATGAATTAATAGACTGCATTATTATTTATGGTCATGTGATTGTGATTTTGGGTATTGAAATTACTTGGGATGTCTTAAAGGTTTATCTGAGGAAACTCAATGACTGTTGGATGAAAGCACTTATAAATAACATAAGGTTTTATTTTATGTTTTAGTGGTCATTTGCATCTGTCTCTCAGACAAAGTGGTTTCATAGTTTGTTTTGACATGGACTGTCCCTTCTTCTTACAGTCACAGAAATGAACAACTGACCTGAAGATTTGAAAAATGTAGTTCTGTCAGCATTGTACCCAAGTTGTCTGTGGACATCCAAGGTACAGTGTGGATAGTTTGGCTTAAAGTAAGCTCAGGCATAAAAGAAGGATTAGTTCTCATAGAAACCCTGCCTGTGGAAAGTAAGATAGGGCTAACTGCACATAACAGCTTGCAGCTCAGATACTCTTTTTACAGAGGTCAGAGAAATCAGTACAGTACAGGTGTGTAAGCTGAACTAAGCATAACAGCAGATATTCGCATGATCACGGCTGCAGTAGCCTTAGCTATAAGGAATATATCCTGCCAAGGATATAAAGGCCAACCAGCTTCCAAAGCTTCAAGGCACATTCCACATGGCCAAACTATCAAGCTGAGCCAACTGAAAGATAAGTTTGGGTGTGAAGTCCTTCAGAGTTTTACTGCTGTGGAAGAGTATGCTACTCTGAGGCTTTTGAAGATTGATGGCTGGCTTGTGCTTTTCTTTGCTGGAATACCACCATCATGTGTTACATCCACAAGCAAGGTGGAATCTGGTCCTAATACACCAACTACTTCAACTTCAGTGGACAGATAAACCTAAGCATCAAATATATTGTATTAAAAATCCAGAAAGACATCAGACAATTACCAATCAACAGAAACTTTACAGCTCTTACTAACTGACTTTTTAACTACTTTTAAAACTGAAATATATCCCCCTTCCCACACATGCAGTCACAAAGAGCAAGAAATCTAAATGATCTTCTACTTCACAAGACTGAAAAGAACCAGTGCCTAACTAGCTGATACTGGCAAAGGGACATTTGCCAACATTCTTCCAGGATTCTTATATAAATATGTCCCCTGCAGAGAAAGTCAAGTGAATACAAAAACACTTCAATGATGAACTTCACTGAAAGAAGTTTAATGACAGAAAGATTATCCCTGGAAGATTTTCAAAAACATGGAGATAAATATTATTAAACATTAACAATTAAATGCAAACCAAACAACAATAAGTGACAACAACTAAGCAATATTATTATTTGTTTTTCAAGAAGAAATCTAATCAGACTTGGGCAATTTAGGAAGGAATAAAGGAGGTGTGGAGGAAAGATAGAGGAAAAGTATATCAATCCATGTTCACTTCCAGCACAGAAAGGCACAGCTAATATATTTCAGAAATATTTTCTTACATTAGTGAAAAGTTACTGAAGAAGTTTCCAAGAGCCCATGACATCAAGCATAAAATGCAGCAAAACATGAGGTTTTTTTTTCAGCTGCAGCTTCTGAACCTCTCAATGGTTAAAGATATGCATTGTTGTGTAAAGGGATTTGACACTGCCTCAGCAGGCAAACTCAAACAAGCTAACAAAAAAAGGGTCCATATTCCCACAAGCTAACATAAAAAGTGCCCATATATTAGTATACTCAATGGCTATTCTGACAAACTGAAACATTCATCAGGAAGCAGCACCTTATATCTGGAAATAATGCACATTATTCAACATTTCAAATTGGACACTCTAAATTGGCCCTAGGTGTGAGTGTGTGCGTGTGTGTGCCTTCTGTGGAAGACTGGGCGCCGGGCTGGCAACTCGACACCATAAAACTCCACTGCCAATCATGAGCAGACAGATGATCCGCTGTGGTGACCCCTAACCGGGAAACGTCGAAAGAAGAAGATTCAACATTTCAAAGTGTATTGCTCTCTTAGTGGCTAAAACAAGCATGCCAATTAGCATATTGCTATGTGACACAACATCACATACTGTCTAATATGCAGAATGGATTATTTTAGGAATATGTGCTGCACTACTTAAATTAAGAGACTAATCATCACAGTACGTAAAAAAGGACACAATATACCTGTTGTGGTATATGTAGCATACAGGTGTTTGTCAGGATGATCAGAAGGCAACATAAGCACAGTGCACGTACACCTAATCTCCGTGATTAAAAATGAACTCTATGGAAGATGCACAACATGGCAAACAGCTTTCTGTAGATAGGTCATTAGCATTTAAAGCTATATACCCCATAAATTACATCCCCCTGTTGATTACAAATATATTTATGTTATATGCATTCTATAAGGTAGTACTCATTTTGTAAATATCAGGGGCTACTTACATATTCAAAATGCATTTTAATACGTGCAATTTTTCAGTCTTTAGGATTTTGATCAGTTGTTAAACTATCCATACATCTCCCTGGTTTCTTCAAAAATCATCAGTATCAAGAATATATGATATGAGTATTTCCTCTGGACTTCTGTCCCTCTTTTAGGGCCAGTACTTTCAGCACCAAAGCTTCACTCACATATAAAACATGAGAAGCCTCTCTATGCAACTGGGCTGCTCTTCTTCTTGGAATTTAAACATTTTGTCTTATACAAATGTCTGTAATTTCTTCTACTCAGGTTTCCACCCGTGGATAACACAATGTTTAGATCTGACAACTTGATCAACTACTTTAGCTTCAGGCTACAAACTTTCCTACAATTTTTTTCTTACTCTGTCTCCAGCTTTGTAAATTAGGCATCTTCTCAATTTCTGTCATAACTGTATTTCTGCTCCTGGGGATTTCTCTACAGTAAAGATGAAGACAAATAAATATATAAATAAATAATATATACATTTCCTTTATTGAATATTGATTTTCAAGCATCAGCAATGATACCGTGATTGTTAATTTTCAGCCTTCTGCCCATTAACAATTTAGATGATTACAGATTGTGCCTCTGTAAGGAAGTATTCCAACATTCCAAAACTGAAATTACAAACCTCTTAATTTTTGCTGCTGCTCTTTGTCATGAGATATTTCAGCATTTGGAAAATTCTCTCCACTTATAACGTAGAGAGTGATGAATGGACATTGTATGCCTGAATTCCCACTGATCCACAAATCTTAAGAACTGTTGAATTTTGTTTTGAGGACAATTGTCAGGTACCACAAAATTTGGCATCTCCTGTCTCAAGAATATGGATTTTAGTGAGACTTCAGGGATGGAGTAGGCTTAGCATGAGGTAAACTCTCAATATCCCCATGTGGTCAGTCCAATACATTAACAAAACACTGGCATTTTGCAGAAAAAATATGAAACAAAATGTTACTGGCATGTAACTACAGTTGAATATCTGCAAAAGGAAGAAATAAAGAGAAAGACAACTTCACAAGATGGGCAAAAATTGCTTCTACAACTGAAATTTCATTCATATGTTACAACATTCAGAAAGACTGGCAGGGAAAGAAAAGGATAAAACAAATAAATGGCAACTGCAAATGAAAAGTTTCATAAACTGATGAGATAGATAATCAAACTGAGTGGGGCAATGTCAGATTATATTACATCCAATGACAGATGAATGGGAAGGTATAGAAGATGCATTAAACAGACACTAAGAATCTGTAACAACATTCCAGCAAGAATACACTGGCAGGTTAACAGAAACTGATGCTATCCAAGCAGAGGCAAACAAAAGTTAGCTGAACTAGAGGACACAGCCAGAAGAGTAAAAATGGAAATTATGTACTTCCTAGACTATCCAATATGACTATTGGTACTGGAGCTGCTTTTTGGATCTATTGCAGTGGTTTGTCAGTGCTCTAAGCCCCGAGCTCCTGAACTCTGCCTATCCATAATGCCCTTTGCGTCTACTAGCTTCAAATTGAGTTTACGTCTTACAACAATGGTAGGCTTTGGAATCCTGCTATTCCAAGGGAATATATGGAAGGAAGCCATAATCTGAAAAGGGGATGGAGGGAGTGATGTCATATCAGATGGACCAGGATGAAAAGGATCCAGCGTTACATTAAGTATATAACTTCCCTATCCTATTTCATCCATCCATCTGATCTGAGTATTAGGACAGAATCACAAGCTACCTTTTTTTTTTCCTCAGGTGATCTCATGATAGGATACCTTTCAGAAATGAAACTTCAAATGAAACTCTGGATATCACATCTAGTTTGTAATGCTTGATAAAGTTTGCAAGGAGGACCAAGTGGCTGCTCACATTTCTTCCACTGTTCAGTTTTTGAAAAAGGAAGTAGAGGTAGCTAACTATCAGTTACATGAGCCATTGCTTGTGTAGATAAAGGACATACAATCAGACAATCACTTGGACAGAGCTTGTTTAGTAGCTTTTCTCCCCAACATTCTCAGGGTGATGGAAATGAATGAGAATCCTTCTGAAAAGACTTGGTTCTATGTAAATAGAACCACAGTTGACAGCTATCATCTACTGTGTCTGTGTGTACATGTGCATTCATTCATTCATCCATCCTCAACCCCTTTTCCCATTTTTTTCACATGGGGTCGGGGTGTTACTTCAACAGTGAGAATATATGCAACAAAAAATTCCCCTTTATTCAGTGATTTGGGAAGAATAGCTGGATTAGTTGGTTCAAGTCAGACTGTGATATTATTTTTGGAATGAATGATGGATAAGTTCTCAAAGAGAATATCTTTGTGGAAAACCAGATAAGGGATAGCAGATATCAAGGCATGGAATTTCAATATTCTCCTGGCAGATGTGACAGCAACTAGAAAGAGCATTTTCCAAAGTATAAATTTTAGGTCTGCTGACATGTCTGGCTCAAAAGGTGGTCTTGTGAAACCCTTTAAAATTAAGTTTAAAACTCATGGGAGGGTTAAGGGAGTGCATAACAAGAATAACCCTTTTCTGAAACACTTTGCATAACCTATGTGAAGCTAAGGAGTGATTTTGAAAGCCATAATGGTAGTTAGAATAGAGGCTAGTTATAATTTAATTACAGAAAAAGTAGGTCATGTAGATTTGCCAGGAAGTATAGCACCTCTGAAATGGTGGCAGAGAAGGGGGTCTACTCAGTGCAGAAACCCAAATAGGGAATCTTTTCCACTTATTTCTATACAATTTTTGAGCAGACTATTTCTAAGAGGTTGATAAGACATGAAATTAATGTCATGTACTCATGATAACTATGCATCTGTGTTGTCCAATTTAATTCTTCCTCAACATATGGGTTATGGATCTGACCTCCGATCCGACTCGGCCACATTCTACAGACTTGTGGATTCAACTCTTGAGTTTCTCCCTCTAACCATAATGCCCTAAGCCTGTAATATTGCAGATTGAGTTTGCTGCCTTATAGATCCAAAGATACAGTAGAAAAAAAGGAAGTAACAGTAAAGTTAGGGCTCAAACCTGTAAAAAAAAGGATCCAAAATATCCACCAGCTCACTTCAGAAAACAAAAAGGGGGAAGGAGGAAGGGGAGTTGAGGAAGAATGAAAATGGACTGCGCAGATGCATAGTTATGATAAGTACCTAAATTTAATACCTCATGTTGTCCGTTTCATTCTTCCTCAACATATGGGACAGAGTCCCCAGCTACATGAATCTACATGAATCTTGGGTGGCTGTTATGGAAGGATATTCTGGAGAACTGCTGAAACAAATGCAGCTCTACTTAAAGAAGTCAAATTAATTTTGCAATGAGCAATAAAGGTATGGGCATTAGACCAGGTAGCTGCTGTGCAAATATCATCAATGAAAGTTCTACACCTGACGGCAGAAGAAGTGGCCATGGATCTAGTTGAATGTGCCTTAGGAGATCTTAATGAGAATATACAAAAGAAATGCAATTAGTAATCCATTTGGCCAGGGTAACTTTAGAAATTGGTGATCCCAATCTGTTTGTGAGAAAGATACTGGTCTGTTTTCCTGAAATCCTTTGGCCTGTGGGAGTATAAATGTAGTTGTCTATGTACAGCTAAAAAATGTAGCATATATTCTCCCTTATTATTTGAAAAATTAAGAAAGAAGACAGGCAAATGAATTGCTGCATTTTTGATTGATATTCAATTCAGAGTCTGTTTTTGGTAAAAAGGATGGGTTGGTTTATAAGAAAACTCTATCTTTGTGAAAAAAATATAAGAGGATTTGGATGATAGAGCCTGGAGTTCTGAAATTCTTCTTGCTACTAAAAATGCTGTTTTCCAAGACAAAAATGTTAAATTAGTTTTGGCTGAAGGTTCAAAAGGTTATGTCAACCCCTGAAGTACAACTGTCAAATCCCAAGGAGGTGACAGATCTTTGACTGGAGGCCTGAGTAAACAGGTGCCTTTTGGGAAAGCCTTGTATAATTTAGAAGAAGCTAAGCAAAAATCTTCCTCTCATGAACTCTGATTGTGGAAAATTTAGCACCTTCCTGAAAGAGAGAAGCTAAAAACTCCAATACTGAAGAAACAGGAGCAGTGAAAGGGTCAGTTTCCTTACGGGCTCACATTGAGAATATTTTCTATTTACTCCTGCAAATATTCCTAGAAGAAGCTTTCTGTGAAGATAAAATATATGAAGAACTGAGGAGGACAGCCTGGGCTGTCTAGCTACTAACAGAATTGGAGAAACCATGCGGTTAGTTTGAGGCCTAGAATTTTGGTATGCTTCATCCCTAAGGGATGGGAAAGAAGGTCTGGACTGGAGTCCAGTATCCATGGGGGATAACGAAGATGAGACCACAGGAAGGGGAACCACACTTTGAGAGGCCAAAAGGAAGCAATGAGAATAACTTAGCTCTTCAACCAACTGGCTTTTTGCAAGAAATTTTGAATCAGAGGTGCCGAGGGTAGGCATAAAGGAGACTGGAGGGCCAAACATGGACTACAGCATCTCTCAGTGACTCCCTCTGAATGGGGATCAGGGCAAAATGCCTACAACACTTATTGTGGGGAGATGCAAAAAGATTGCTGCAAACCCCACCAAAGGAAAATCTTTTCTGTCATTGAATGACTGAGAGGCCACTCATGAGGCATCAGAATGGACTTGTTGAGTTTGTCCACTATCATGTTGGATTTCCCCAGAATGTGTGTTTTCACTAGAAAGTGACTGGAGGTGGACTCCCACTGCCACACCCACATAGCTTCTCGACAGTGGGTTATAAGATCAGGTTCTCCCTTGTTTGTTGATGTCTAGACTAAAGACATGCTATTGCTTTGAATCGTAATAGTCCCTAGAAGAAGAACATCTTGAAATGCCTGCAACATTAATAAGACTGCTCTTATCCTTCCCAAGAAATGCTTCAACTCCACCCCAGTTGAGAGGCATATGTGGTCACCATGGCCAATTGAGGAGAAAGAACAAAGGGGTGGCCCCTGTAAATGTCATCCGACTGGGACGATGCTTTCTGCATACCCAAGTGAGTTTGACTGGGAAGGATAGAGGATGTTACATAACAGAGCACTGAACAGTTAGAGTCCATTGGATAAAATGCATATAGAAGTGTGCCAAGGGAATTAAGACTACAACCACTGTCATTGAACTTAGAGCCTGAAGGATAAGTCTGGCTAAGGGAGCAGGATGAGCAAGGATTAACAAGGATTTGCTGAACCTGGAACTTGTTTGTATCTACATGATAGAAAGCAGAGAAGCAATCTGATTTAGTGTGTTTAACTGGGCACCAATGAACTTCAGACTCTGTACTGGTTGGAGTTTGGATTCGGAGATGATGACTGTAATGCCTAGTGTTTGACAAAGCTGGAACTCCCTTCTCGGCCTCTGAAGGAGTTGTTCCCACATGAATCCTGGAAAGATCCCTGGGATTTACAGAACCATCTTTTCTTGCCCACCTCTTTGATTCCAGGAAAACGATTGCTGAGTCATAGAAAAGTGAATTCCTGTGGCAGATGGGGTCTCTTTCCTTCCTGTTCACTGCATGAGTGCATTTCTTTAACCAAAGGGCCAAACAAGGACATTCCATCAAAAGGAGCATTGATGAAAGAAGACTTGAAAGGCTCCACAAAGTCAGATGACCACATCCAGGCATATTTCTATACAGCATTGCCTGAACCGGCAACCCGTGAGATACCCTCTGCAACACAGGATACCAACCACATGGACACACTGGAAATGGATAATAGAGTGGCCAGTTGTGAGGATGCTCTTTTATAGTCCTCCACAGACATAGACTCTGAGAGGGATTTGGAGAGCTCCTTGGTCAAATCCCTTTGCAGCCTTGTAAACTGTGCCAAGTAATTAAGGGACCTCAAAGAAATGTTCACTGAAGCAAATATGCACTTAACAAATCTGTCCATCACCCTTGACTCTCTATATCTCTGCTTAGCTAGCTCCTTTTTTTTTGGCTGCAACCAAAACCTCAGTATAAACAGGAACTGTTTTGCTCTAATGAGGTCTGTATTTTGGTGGTGCCAAAATATTGTCTGCATGATAAGGGATTGGTTCAACTGAGTCTGGTTCCTTCCATGCCCAGTGACAGACTAGGTACCCAAGACATAGATGGGCCAGATGCAAAAGCTTCCAAAAGTACTAACTCATCTGTGGAAGGAGTATCTGAGAACCAACCATCTTTCTGCATAAGGATCTCCAAAATGTCCCTAAATCAGATGTCATCAGGTGGTGATCTGGAGAACACTTCTCCTTCATCAAAGTCAGTGCCCTCTGTGAGAGATTCCAAAGGGGAATCTATGTGCCTTTTTTTTGCATGTTCTCTTACAGGGAACCTCCTCAGTGGGATGCTCTGGGTAGGTGTCCAAAGACAGGGAAGTTCTTCTAAAGGAACTGTCTAGATGCTAGTTGGCACTGGTTTTCCCTGTGGAACAGATCTGATGGGATTACAGCTCAGACCCCCTGGGGGAATAGATGTAGGATCCAAAGAAGAAAGAGAGATGGAGTCTCTTGGACTAGAGAAAACCCTCTCCACTACCTTGAAGGCAGGCAGACTGGGAGAAGCTGTGGTCAGTTGCATCAGAGCTGAAACTTCTGAAAATGACAAGCCCAGACTTTGTCCCGATCCACATCTCAAGGAGGGAGCTAGATCTGAGCTAGGTAGTGCTGAGGCTCCAAGGGGCAAAGACAGCTCCAACAACATCAGAGTAGATCTCGGCCCCCTGGATCCTACAACAATGCTTCTGCTCTGGGACTCAACCCAATCTGACGGGATCAGAGCAGAACCAGTCAAGGAAACTGTTAGAGTCAAAGATGTAACTCTCTTTGGCTCCAACACCAATTCTCTTTGAACTCTTGGATCCTTGGGCTCTGAAACAGTGGGACAGTTCAGAGAAGGAAATATTACTACATGGGAGATGGAGCTGGAATAACTCCTATCTGAATCTGAGGTCTGAGGAACTTCCTAATCATCCTATCCACTTTGGCCTCAGACAGAATTCTAGAGGACCTGACAGACAAGGTAAAGGACTGTGGCTTATATTGCTTCATTGGAGGGGTTTGCAGAAAGAGGAATGAAGCCGAGGAGACACTGGATCAATCACGAACTTGGGTGAGTGAGTTCTGGGAGTCTATGAAACACTGGAGGTCAGATCTGAGGGCTATATCATAAATTTGCTTGATATAATTATCAGATCTGAGGGCTTAGGATCTGAAGTTTTCCTTTTTTGATCTGAGGAAGTAGGATCCAAAGATCTTTGAATTTTCTGAGGAGGCTCTGAAGTCGTAGAGTAGAAGCAGTTTTTACAGATTTAGGAGAGAAGACCTCTTTCTAGGTTCTGACAGAGCTTTAGAATGCTTGCTGGGGGGGGGGGGGGGTTGAGTCCAGGAGGAGAAAGAAGAAGAAGGTGATAGTAATCCCTTGAGGACCAACTTGTTCCTCCTGTTCACATCTGTCCTAGAATGAAAGGTAGCACAGTTAGCACTATTTGTATCAAGGTGTGCTGCTCCTTGACATTAAATATACTCCCTGTGGGCATCAGAATTTGGATGTTTGTGCCTACATGAAGTGCATTTTTTAAATCCTATTGGCTTTGCAGCCACAGTTTTGTAAAACAAGGAAGAAGGACAGAGAGGAAAGTTTTTTTTTAAATAGCAAAACTACCAACAATGGTAGGGGTAATTACCCTAAAAGGGTAGGAAAAGAAGTAGAAATAAAGGAAAGCAGATACCGACAATGGTAAACAACAAAGTATACCTAACAAGGTAGAAAAAGGAGAAGTTAAAGAAAGGGCTAACTAGCAGAAACTCAAAAAAACTAGACAGATAAAGAGGAAGGATTTAGAGATTGTTAACTGCATAAGAATTCCTGATGAAAAAAAAATACTCACAACTGTTTTAACAATTGAAAAAAGATTTCTGAGATAGGATCCACATCCATGCGAGATGGCAGCAAATGAGATCTGAGGTATTAAAGGCTGACTAGGGCATTATAGGTAGAGGGAGGAGCTTAAAAGTTAGATCTGCAAGTCTGTGGAATGTAGCCAAGTCAGACCTGAGGTCAGATCTGTAATCCATATGTTGAGGAAGAAAGAAAAGAACAACATCAGATCCACCATCTTAGACAATGAAGGGTCCCTGGCCATTACTGGAATTGGAGATACCATGCGGTAAGCTGGAGTCTGAGATGGTTCATGTGCGGCTGCCTGGAGTGGTGAAAAAGAAGATTCAGTTGCAGGTCTAGGAGCCAGGGAGACTTTTTCAAGG
The DNA here is from genome assembly GCF_019279795.1 of Protopterus annectens. NCBI lineage: Eukaryota > Metazoa > Chordata > Ceratodontiformes > Protopteridae > Protopterus > Protopterus annectens. Next base: position 455,458,205 of record NC_056746.1, read on the forward strand.
GAAGCCTAAGCAGGGAAAATCAGACTTTCCAGGGCCACAGGGACAATGAGAATCACTGTTGACTTACATAATGCTGTTATCTGAAGGTACTTGGAAATTAGGAGAACTGGTGGAAAGGTGTACAACAGATCAGGGGGCCTCTGACAGAGTACAGCATACCATGGTATCTGCCCCTGAAAACAAAAGGGCAAATTAGCTACTGCATTTAGTATTCAAGCATATTGTAAAAAGATTGCAAGAAGGCATGACCCAATGGCTAAATATGTGTTGAGTGGCTGAAGGATTGGGGGCCCATTCATGAGGCATCAGGATAGCTTTGGTGAGCTTATCTGCTAGGTAGATGACTCTACCCAGAATGTGTGTTGTCACTAGAAAGCAATGTGAAACCAATGCCAATTGCCATACACATAGCCTTTCTGCAAAGGGACTATAATTTGGTTTCTGTCTGTTTGCTGGTACAACAAACTACTGACACGTTGTTAGTCTGAATAGAAGTTACTCCATGAGAAAGTCTTGAAATTCCTGCAGTGCTAGGTGGACCACTCTCATCTACAGGATACTGATGTGATGGTTGGCCTCTTGTGGTGATTACACTCCTTAGACCATCATTCCCGCAAACTGCCACACACGCCCACCTCAGACAGGAGGCTTCCAGAGTAACTACTGTTGCCTGTGGCAGTAACACAGAGGGTCTGCCTAAGAGAAGATACAAGGAGTGCAGCAATCAGTTCAAGTGGTTTCTGCATATTGGTGTTAAACAAATTGGAAATGATAGAAGGTCTATAAAATGGGACTATTGTACCAAAAGTATACACTGTATCATCGTCACATGAAATGGGCATGGAAGGCTATCATCAGAGAAGCTACTCTGAGTCCTACAGCTTTTAGAATCAATGCTGCTGGAAGGCTGTAATTTGTAAGTAGTAGAAGCATAGTCTCCCTGATGACAACTCAAGTATCCTTTCTGAGGGAAGAATTACAATAGTTTTCCTTATGTCTAGACAATACCCAATTAATTTGAGAAGGTGTGTGGGGCTGAGGAATGAGACTGGTCGATTTTCCTGAAATCCTTTTGGCTGAGTGAGTAGAAATGCAGTTGTCTACATACATCTAGAAGATGTAGCATGTATTCTCCTTTATTTGAAAAATTAAGGATGAAGACAGGCAAATTAATTGCTTGATTGATATTCAATTCAAAGGTTACTTTTGGTAAAAAGGATGGATTGGTTCATCCTAAATCTTAGGAATACTTTGGTAATGGGACAACCAATACATATAAACCCTAACATTAAACTAAATAACACTAAGCTTAATCTGAACCAATACCCACTAATAAAAAATATCACTATCTGGGACTTCTATCAAGGCAAAAACCTATCAATTGAAAATATAAAGGAAAGACTAGAAGTAAATAAAAGTTATAACACTATTATCAAGCAAATATTATACCTGGTTAACACAATTACTACAAATGTCAAAATGGGTAACCAAGATATGTAGATATAACAACAAATCATAAACGTATTGCTTCCGAGATCTAAAATGCCCTCTAACACATATAGTTTAATAACAAAGATTAGAAAACAAGACTTACTCCTACACTCAAAATATTGGGAAGAAAAAAATAATAAGATTACTGTAGACCAAAAATCTGCTGCAATTGAACTCACCTTAAAAGGAACCCCACTTAAAAAATGTATTTATACCCAAGTTATGATTAACAATAATGCTTACAATATACCACTCTTTCTAAGTAAAATCAAGCCTTCTATCTCTCCTTCTTGTCCCATTTGTCCAAATAGTCCAGCTGATATATTCCATATCTTTTGGAGCTGTAAAAATGTATACAAATTATGCTGCGCTTTAAGAACCAAGTTAGAAAAAAAGGGATACACTGAATCTACCCTATCATGAGAAATTGCAATTTTACATGCATTTCCCACAAAATTTTCATATGAAAACAAATACATCATAGTAACATTGTATGCAATGATTAAAGCATACATAGCTCAAAACTAGTTAGATAGGACTAAAATTACATGGGACAAATTTAAAGGAATGGCTATGAAATGCGCATTAGTCAGCAAACTAATTAAAAGAAGCCAAAAAAAACCTATCTTACTACCAGAAATATTGGAAAACACTTATAGAAATCTTAAGGTAAAATTGGACAATGGATAAGGGATTATAACATTACTACTACCCTAAACAAATAAGGAAAAATAAAAGAAAATAAATGTTGAAAAAAAACTGATATTTATATTAGAATAGGAAAGATATAGGAAGTGCAAACATACTGAACATCAAAGGTGACATCACTGTATATGGTGTACATAGTTATTACAAGATACTACTAAAGATAGATAGGCTAAATTATTTGACAAAGCTGTTTTTTCAATAATAGAATTTATTAAGACCTACAAAATCTTTGAGTGAATTTTTTGGATTACATGTATATGTGAACAGTTAAAAAGTTAACAGACTATGCTTACTATGAAACGTATAACGATGGTACATGTCCTGTCTACGTTATGTTTTATTGCAAATTGTTATTTCCATGTATCTTGTTCTTCATATTTTTCTTTATGTTACTTTTTTGCATATAAAAAGAGTGGAAAAGGAAATAAAAATTATATTTGAAAAAAAAAAAAAGGATAGATTGGTTCATAAGGTACCTCCGTCTTTGTGAAAAAACATGTAAGGGGATTTCGATGACAGAGCTTGGAGTTCTGAACTTCTCCTTGCAGATGTAATAGCTACTAAAAATGCTATTTTCAAGACAAAACATTTGAATTAGTTTTGGCTGAAGGATGAAATGATTGTTGTATCAACCCCTGGAGTACAACTGTCAAATCCCAAGGAAGTGATGGATCTTTGACTGGAGGCTAGTTGTTTAGATAAAAAAAGACATTCCTTTGAGACACAGACAAGCTGCACCACTGCCATGCACTTGGTGAACAGATGGTGGGCTGTGTTAAAACCAAAGGGAAAGGTTCTGATCTGAAATTGACTGACTCCCAGGCAGAAGTGCAGGTAACTCCTGAATTCTTTTGCAGTCATTATGTATAGGTAAGCATCCTAGAAGTCTAATAAGCACACCCAGCTATTCACCCTTAGACACAGCAGAATCACTTGCACAGAGATCATTCTGAATGGAGTCTTCTTGATGTACGGGTTTAGGCCACTGAGATACAGAACTGGCCTGAGATCATTATTTTTTTTTGGGGGGGGGGGGTATTAAAAAGAATCTGGAATAATTCCCTAATCTCTCTGGTCTGGCAGGGCCTCCAGGATGGCTCTTATTAGGAGAACAGAGATCTCCTTTTTGGCCACTTTGATGGGGGGGCCAGGGGGATGGCATAGTCTCTGGACATTACATCTCTTATTTATTTATCCTGCATGTTGGCGAGCCACACATCTGACTGGAGAGACAGACACCCCCAACTACTTTCGAATGTGGGTAGTTAGGCAAACCTTCAGGGTTGCTGCTTCTGTTTCCTGGAGAAGGGACTATGAAATCCTTGATACTGTGGACCTCCTAATCAACATCCACTGAAGGGGCCATGTCTGCAGTAGCTGCCCCTGCCTATGGCAGAATCAAAGAACTGACATTTAGTTTTAAGCTAAAGGGATTTGGAGCCCCCCCCCCCCCAATACCTGCTGAATGATAACCAAGACCTCTCAAATCTAACTCCTAAAGCAGACATCACCTTGTCTTCATGTTCATATCTTGAAGATTTTTCCTTCACTGTGGGACTGAACAGTGAGGAGTTATCACAGGGAGCATTAGTGAAAAGACACCTTGAAATTGTCCGCAAAGTCACAGAAGTAGAGCTAGGCATGGCTACACATGGTAAGCCCTGTACCTGCCATTCTAACTGCACTCTCAGCTGCACTGTGATGTAAGCAGATGGCAAGGTTTGTAATGTTCAACACTGTCTACAAAATTGTCTCCAGCTGTTTATGAGACTGTGCACTGGCAGGACCACCCAAGGGGTAGAGGACCAGAGCAATATTCCTCAAAAATCACTTCTTCGCCCTGACAGGGTGGTTTATTGGGCCAGGATTCATTCTGTTTCATTAATTCAAGGATGGCCTCAAATGAAGCATCTTCATAAGAGGATTGTGGGGAACCCTCTTGATCCTTCAAGTCCATGTCTGACATGGGGGGGCTCCATTATGGATTCCACATTTCTCTTACATGTTTTCTTCCTCAGGACCACAAGGCCTGATATGAATTCCTGAAGAGTCTGTTAAGTGCATCTGCTGGTTCTTTGAGGATATCATGCCTGTTCTGTCTCTAGGGACTATAATGAGAAGGCTTAGAGGCAGATAGTTGGGCATCTAGAGGTGAAGCCCATGCTTGGAGAAAGTCTGTACACGATCTCAAAGAAGAAGCTATTATCCTATCCATGGCTTTGAATTCCATCCCAGGATTCATCAGCACTTGGGAATTCTACTCTAGAGCTGAACCTCCCTACTGAAGCATAGCTGGCCTGCACCAAAGGCTGAATCCACAAAACCATGCAACCTCATGGATCCAAGCTGGAATTTAGTTCCACCAGCTCAAAACACTGAGAATAGCCCCACACAGGTCACAGTCAAGCATGGTGCCGAAGAGTCAGCATTGAGCAGCTGGCCCCAAGACTCATTTTGGCCTAGAAAGTCTTGGAGTTGAATGCAATTAATGTGATGAAATTAGTACCAAATCAGAAGTTGTTATCAATGCCAGACCTACAGGATCTGTGTGGATAGCTGGCTCCAAGTCACTGGTGCAGAGACAGATGTCAGGGAAGGGGCTAAAAGAGGTGAGGGTGGGCCATCCCAATCTGCCTTGGTGAGAAGGCAGATGGGATAATACTCAACGGTGAGTCTTAAGAAAATCCCTCATCATATGTTCCCAACCCGCTTCTGAAGTACTTCTAAAAGATCTGAAAGATCTTGTCAAATCAGCTTAGGGATGTCTTAATGGAATATACGTAGACAGCTCCCTTTTTGATGAGCGCCTACCTACAACCTGACATGTGATCTGCCATAGATGACAAGAGTCTTCAAGGATGGTGGTGATGAAATGTCTTTCTGTATATTGGGATCTTCAGATCTAAAGATGTCCAGGACCTTCAGCTTTTCTTTTCTTTGGCTCCTTACCTGTGTGTGCATTTTTTTCTCATTCTCTTTATTTTAATCCTTCTCTTTCCTTTTGTCACTCTATCAAGAAGTTTGTGGATCTTGAGGCAAAACACATTTAATTACATTATTTTTTCTATCTGCAAGGGCTATGGATCTGAATCCTTGACAGATGAAACAATCTACTTCAAAATGCATAGTACCTAAACGGACCTCAAAACAATCATGTGGATCTTGAGACAGGATTTGTGCCCGCACTTGAAACACTTTTTTTGAAACTCTTGTCCACCAGGAGCTGACATCAACAACAGTAACAAGAACAGTCCCCAACAGATCAAGAAAGCAAAATTTAAGAGAGATGGAATCTTTTTTTTTTGTGTGTGCATAAATCCAAACTTAAGCAATGCACCAAAGGGCAACCCTGTTATCTAACAAAGCAAAGTTGAAGGAAAATAGTGAATAATAATAATAGGTGGCACAGACAGGATTGACCATTTCCAATTGCAGCAAACAAGATCTGAAGCTAATAGGAGCACAGGGCATTACGGGACAGCAAAGTTCAGGAGCTCAAGGTGAGAACATTGGCAAATGGCCAAATCAGATCCAACAAGTGGCACCAGTCCTAATAGGCTGGATGGATGGGTGAAATAGGATTTGATTTTTTCATATATTCCTGAGGGAAAAGATAAAAGAGACTGTTTATTATTCATGAAAAGCACATAAGCAAATGGATTGGAATGCAGGAGCCTGAAATCCTTCTGGACACTGCACATAGAGGCTACACCCCTTCCAAGGACAAAATATAAAGGCCGCATGGCCTATATTAACAATATGTCAAAATTTCCAGCTAAAAAAGAAACTATTCTTTCAAAATTGTGATGAAAGGGAATACTTTATAAATGAAAGGAAGCAGAATATATGTGGATAATGATTTCGCCCCACCACAAATGTGCATGTCTGAGATTTAAGCTATTATATCCAGCAAGCTTGAATGTTTCCTTTTCTAGTGATCTAAAGACTTTCCTAGATACAAATCAAACTTTTGCAGTATTAGGCAGATCTCTTCAGGAAAAGCACCAAAACTATCCACAAGATGGAATATCCATGTACAAAAAAGAAGGGATAGAAACTGTAGCTAGGGAAAAAAAGAGACTCCCAATAAAACTTCACAGTGTTTAGAAGAGACTGGGGCAAAAACACAGAAGTTAAGAAATTTGTTAGTAAAATAATGGACTCAATGACAAAAGTAAAAATAACTCTGCTACAACAATTTGACAAAGTGCAGGAGAAGCAGTAGCTGTCTAGACTGAAAATATGTCTTATGTAAAATACCATAACATACGTAGTGCTTTGTTGAATGTTGCAAAGGATCTGAACCATATGTTGAATGAATAGGAGCGCAGATGCATGCTACACAAAGACACGAGTTAGGAGTTAAAAGTATATATATTTTTTTGTAGTTTAGAGTGATGTTTTATATGCAACAAGTTAAAGTTACTTATCACAGTCTGGGAAACAGAGTATATTGCTAATGACCACCATATTAACATCACTGTAAAGCTCTACTAAAGGGGGTGCATTTCAGTAATGAGAGGGAAAATTATACATGATGACATCAGGCAATACTAGAAGTTTATGCTGTCTTGGAATGTCAGCTAAACTGAAAGTCCACAGTTAATTAGATTGGGTATTGGCAACTAAGGCAGTGACACAATTCTGAAGAGAGAGAATTCACATATTAAAAGTTCTTTTTACCTATATAAAATGTGAAATTAATTCTACAGATACATGTTAACAATAAAAGTTAAAGGAAATGAATTTCACATAGAAGTGGAAATAAGATGCAAAATGAGTAAGTGTTTAAGAAAACTACTGAGGATTTGTGCAAAGGTACTACAGTACACCCTCTTTTTTTCGACTTGTACTGGGGAAGCAAGACTGAAATAATGGAGAAATTTTACTTTGATAAGGACAGAAAATGAGCAGCAAGAAAAGCCCAGTTTTAGGGAAAGGAATGAAGAAAGTTTGCTGTGTATTAAAATATTGTATACACTTTAAAAAATTGGTTTGTTTCTACCAAAAGTTATAACATTTGTTCTGGTTGTGGGAGCTGAACTGCAAGTGCACTGCTGTACACAATATGCAACAGGATTATCAAGATGGCGGGGGGGGGGGGGGGCATATAAAAACAAATTCCGAGGATAAAAATATGGGAGTTAGAATGTATTCCTGAAACATAAATGGACTTGCAGACAGGGTTAAAAAGAGAAAACCTTGGCTCATATGAGAATACATAAGCCACAGATAATTATGCTACAGGAGACTCACTTATCTAACAGAACATCAAATGTTAACAATGTATTCTTAAAGAATACATACTCTGCTGAACCTCATGGGACTAGAATGAGGTGAGTACATGTCTTTATTTAATATGGGTGTCCTTTAGAAGTGGATGAGGAGAAAGCAGATCCCATTGGGAGATTTGTGTCTGTTACAGGTTTCTATCAAGTTAGGAAAATAACACTGGTTGTATATATATGTCAAACTGAAAATGAGAAACAAGTTTAATGAAATGTTAAATGACATTATGAGCTTGAAACAGGGTCTAAAATATTATTACGGAAAACAAAAAATGTAGATTGTGGGCACAAAAGAAATGTATGTAGATTGTGGGCACAAAAGAAATATGCTTATTCAAAAGAAGAGATTATTAAAAAGTTATCTTAAAGTGTATAGAATGAGAGCTGTACATGGCACAAAAACAAGAAGTTGGGATTATACTTTATACTCTTACAGGCATTCTGCATGGACAAGATTAGATACTAAGTATATATGAAAGAGGAACATGTCTATTGATCAAGAACTTTAAAATCCACCCAGTCATACTATCATTAAATCAAGCTGTAGTAAGTGTTGAACAACTGCCCAAATGTGAAATTCCCAAGTTGAAGCACTAGAGATTTCCAAACTATTGGTTAAAATGACAAAACTGTGGATGGCGTACTACACAAGTTATTATAAAACATAGCCATTAACAAGTAACAAATAATTCCTAAATGGGAAAATTTACAAGAATTTTAAAAGGGTGAGTATACAACAAAGACAGAACGTGCCAAACGAAGAGAGAGAGACACACAAAACTTGCAATAAAGAAAACCTTAAAACACTAAAAGAATTGCAGGTGACAGACAGGTTATTAGAACAGCTACATAAGACATTGTCATATTAAAAGGAAAACTAGAAGAATACCAGATATCGGAGTATAAACATACTTCTGTTAAGCCTTTTCTTAAACACATGAAGATGCAGACACTTTTAGCTCATAAACTGACATCAGACATGGAAAAAGTAGAAAGAGGAATAACAAAAAACATGACATGATAATTCAGAGCCAGTCCATAACAATAAACGACACTGGAGCAGCAACCAAGTAGTTTAAAAGTGCATAAAGCGCTTTTTGTTTATTCCAATAAACTTCTTCAGATGCATAAAATACAATAAATTAAACACTTTTTATGTAACAACATGTATGGGGATAAATTAGCCAATCAGCGTGAATGTTGTAGTAACATCAGCTAAAGAATCATTAACTCTTTCTTTCCCATGCTAAACAAAAGAATCCACTACTGTTTATACCACACACATATATTTAAAACACAGCCAACACTACAAACTCCATAGCACCTACTTTATTTAAAAATATATGAGATAGATGCTTATATATACATAAAATAAAGATAATATACATGTGCACTCTAGCGCACATAATAATATCAAATAAAGAATAATGAATAAAAAATACTCGCAAAACCACCCATAAAAAAATGCTGGCAAATTCACACAAACAATGAATGAATGAATGAAAGAATGAAGGGCTAAATAATCAGCTATTGCTCGCCTCTATATTAATCCCAAATAGTTAGAGCTAAAGGGGTAAAAAATGCATATATTTATATATATGTTTATATGCTAAAGTATGCTATAAATATAAACGGCACAGTATACAATATACAATATATGCAAATTGGTCACAACAGTCATCACTCAGCGCTACATTGATCCGAAAGGACTGAGGGGGTAACAAATACAGTTAATCCCGGGCAATCATTAAATACCAAACAACAGAATACATGTGTAAACAGACACACATACTGTAACTATAACTAAATAATGTTAATTTAGATGTATGTAATCATGAAAAATAACACAGAACCGAACAGTAAACATATAACATAACCCTATCATCTAGCTAAAGTTTTTAATTTTAGAATACATTTAATTGAACACAGATCATTAATTCATGGGAAATAATAAGCATTAAGATAGATCTGCCAATAAAGTTCAAGTTCTTCAAGTTTTAAGGGGGTCGAGCCACCTTGAATGTCTTGTTTAACATGATCAATGATCTTGAACTTAAATGTATGATTTGGTGCTGTTAAAATGTGCTTAGCTAGTGCATACTCCACTTTCCCCTTATTAGTGGCATACTGATGTTCATAAACCTGTTCTCGGATCCTACTTTCCAATTTCAGATTAACATAGAGGCGAGCAATAGCTGATTATTTAGCCCTTCGTTCTTTCATTCATTCATTGTTTATCTGTGGATTTGCTAGCATTTTTTATTCATTATTCTTTATTTGATATTATTACGTGCACTAGCGTGCACATGTATATTATTTTTATTTTATGTCTATATAAGCATCTATCTCACAGATTTTTTAAAAAATGTAAGTGCTATGGAGTTTGTAGTGTTGGCTGTGTTTTAAATATATGTGTGTAGTATAAACAGTAGTGAATTCTTTTGTTTAGCATGGGAAAGAAAGCGTTAATGATTCTTTAGCCAACGTTACTACAGTGCTCACGCTGACTGGCTAATTTATCCCCATACGGTTTGTTATATAAAAAGTGTTTAATTTATTGTATTTCATGCATCTGAAGAAGTTTAATGGAATAAACGAAAAGCACTTTATGCACTTTTAAACTACTTGGTTGCTGCTCCAGTGTCGTTTATTATTTTGGAAGTTTTCTTTGTGTTTTTGTGCTTTGAACAATCAATAACAATCCTAATCAAACAGCATCTATAATAAGAAACTTCTATCAGACATTATATAGCAAACAAAAGATCTGGAAAAACTGAAAATAAAATGTGGAAACGTTATTGACAGGCTTTGAATTTCCGAGGTTTAACAGAGGGGAGGCTGAGTTGCTGACCAAGCCCATCATGGCAGAAGTTATCAAGACAGTATTAAATAGGCAATCAAGTCACTGGGCTCAGAAGGGCTGCCAAAGAGACATGAAAGGAAGGAGAAGACAAATTAATAGAGGTCTGGATAACATTATTTAATAAATCCTACTTGTGTGGAACAGTAGATGTCCTAATTACTCGCTGCTCAGTGACATTTTAGGGTATCTGCCAAGGTATCCCAGTAATGGACAGCTTTCAATAGCACAGACTTCCCTCTCTCTGTCTTCCTGCAACAGCTGACTGGCTGAGGATATCCTAAGAGGGAAGCCTACAGCTATGACAGGAAGTGAATGTTCAGGATTTTTCACTTCCAGAAAGGAGAGGAAAGTATCTAAAGACAGAATCATCTAGCAAGAGTAAATTCTCAGCCAATAACAATATCATGTAAAACAAATCCAACAGTTAAATCAAAGAGGTTGAAATGCACCACAACTATGCATAATCTGTCACTGAGGCACTGAGGAATTTCTAATATGAAGAAGTTATGTACCTATCATACCGTTCCATGTTAGTTGTCTTCATCTCGCCTTCTTTCTTGCTGGTTGGGATTGGAGCCAATACTCGGCTCTGACTCAGCCATCTTCTATAGCTCAAGAGCTGTTTACTGGCTCGAGGCTACCCCTTATCCCATGATGCCTAGCGCTAGCTACCCAGATCTTGTTTGAAATAGCTAACCCCAGACATAGCCAGAGAATCAACCTGTCCAAACAAACAGGTTGAGCATACCTTTCATACTCTCTCAGTCAGTAGAGGAAACAAACCAGAGAACACTCAGCCAGTGAAACCAAAACTCCTCTCGATCCAATAGGACAGAGGGACGGAGGGTGGGACGCAAGAAAGAAGGCAAAATGAAGACAAGTAACATGGAACGTTATGGTAGGTACATAACTTCTTTATGTTAAGTTGTCTATCTCGCCTTCATTCTTGCTGTTTGGGACAGCATCCCTAGCACCTACAATCCTGGGCGGCTCATTGGAACAGACTCTTCAGAACAGTGTAACCAAAGTCAGCTCTGCTCCTGGAGACCATATCTAGCTTGTAATGAGAAATAAAGGCATGAGGATTTGCCCACGTAGCAGCTGCACAGATAGAATCCATGGGCAAGGCCCTAGTAGAATGACCTTTTGGTTTGATAGTCAACTCTTTGTTTCTCAATTGATAAATGAAAGTAATAATGTGAGACAACCACCTGGATAAGGTCACTTTGGAAACTGGGAGACCTTGTTTGCCTAGAGCGTAGGAAAGAAAGAGTTGGTCCGACTTCCTTATATCCTTAGTCCTATGCAAGTAAAAACGCAACTGTCTATGAACGACCAGTTGGTGTAATTTGTATTCTGCCTTGTTGGTGTGGTTAGGGAAAAACACAGGAAGGTCTATAGATTGGTTTAAATTGTTTTCTGAGCAGACTTTCGGAAGGAACGAGGGATTAGTCCTCAGAGCAACCCTGTCCTTATGAAAAAACAAGTATGGAGGAAGAACACATAGTGCCTGAAGTTCAGAGACGTGTCTGGCTGAAGTAATAGTTACCAGAAAAAGTGTTTTCCAAGATAGAAACTTAATGGAGCAGGATGCTGCAGGTTCAAAGGAAATAATTAAGGAGGTTAGTACCAAATTAAGGTCCCAAGGAGGAGGGGGATCTCTCACTGGAGGTCTAAGGAGAGTAGTCCCTCTTAAAAAGGCTTTACAGAGCTTATGAGACATAATGTTTGAATTAGACAACCAAACCTGAAAGTTAGAAATGGCGGCCAATTGAACCCTGATTGTAGCAGAAGCGGACCCAGAATGAAAAAGTTGTGCTAGGAACTCCAAAATTTTGTGGACTGGGGCTGAAAAAGGATCAACGTTCCTAGCCTCTGCCCAACAAGAAAAATGTTTCCATTTGCTAGCATAAGTCTTTCTAGTTGGGGACTTGTGAGAGGAGACAATAATCTCACACACGGCCGGGGAAATGCTGGGAAGCCTGGCTAAGGTTGGAAGTGGAGCAACCAAGCTGTGAGCTGGAGTGTTTGGAGGGACTGATGCAGCCCGCCTGATTGATGAATCAGTAGGTCTGGAATCGGATCCAGAGTCCAGGGCTGATCGAGAAGGTAATGGTGCAGGAATGAAAACCATATCTGTTGGAAAATAGAACTCTGCATTTTTTGGGTGTTTTTTGGGTGTTTATCTTGTTACTAGCATTGAAGCATATTCGAATATATTTGAAGACTCTTACTGTAACAGCAACAAGCTACATTTGCTAGTTTTTTGCAACACGAATATCTGTTTCTGAAAGTAACAGCGTTCTTCTTTATAAGAACTGATTTACTTGGTGGTGATTCAAGTACTGCTAATGCTTTAACAAGCAGTTTTAAATATTTTAATAAATGATTTTTATGTCGGGTATAGCTGTGGAGTAGCGGTGTGATTTTTACTATTGTTTGGATATTTTGCTCACCGCTACATTATCGGTGAGTTATACATTTCAACAGTATTTATATCCTTTGGTATATACTCACTGAACATGGCAGAAAAAATGAATGAAAGACTAGCACGGACTGTATTTGCATTTATGTCTGGAAACTCGGAGATGGAAATGACAGGAGGGGCTGCCAAACCACTGCTGCAAGTTAATTATGACACTTTCTTTGAGACTGTAAAGAATGATTTTGTAGATGGGGCCAATTTTGATGCAATTTTGGGTGAAGTGGAAGCAGCTGCATATCGCCTAAAAAGGCTGACCTGGCAAAGGTTTCATATGGAAGCGAGTATGCACAAACAGGTAATTCTGAGAGGAATGAGAGTCAAATGTATGCCCAGTTATGGCAATCAATATCCAGAGCTACTGGCAAAGTGGCAGGCAATAAATGTGGAAGCTAGTTTCCGCTACATGCACCTACTTATAGAATTTTTTAAAGAGCAGAGAATCACAAACCTGATTCAAGAGAAACAGGCCGAATTGGAAAAATTAACTCTGACTGATTCTCAGCTAGTGAAATTAGAGACTCTACAGTTCAATTTGAATATGTATGAGACAAGAATGAAAGAACAAAAAGTTATCCAGAGACCTCATGGATTTTAGGCATGGCCAGATATTTGAATGGCCTAGAGAAGAAAGGCATACTGATTTACATCCATCTAAAAGGTATGAAAAAAGGAATGCCATAGGAGATAACCAGCAGGGGTAGGCAACTACCCAATAACAAAGAGTATACACTTCAAGAGGATCTGCGGATGACTTCCATCCAATCAGAACTTATAGAAAGGATTGGTGTGACAACTTTAGAAGGGCTAAATACCTGTACAGATCCCCCTCTAGACCAAGGGAATAAATCCAATGACAAAGATATTCTACCTGAAATGAATGATAGAATCTTAGAAATTGGCACCCTTCCCAAGAAAGGGGTGAATCATATTCCACTGAACCAGCATCTACCGGTTTTCCTGAAACAGACCTTTCACAGAAATCCGCGATCAATGAGCCAGGACAGAAAACGGAAGAAAACAATGAGCTGAATCAGAATTCTCTTATTATCAATCTTTCGACCTATTCTCTAAAGAAACATGAGATAAGCCTGTTGGAAAGAGGTTTAACTTTCATTCCCTCATTAAAATCTGATTTGAGTGAATTTGCCATAGAGATGAGATATTTTGCATGCAGTATTACTCTGAAAAGTATCTTTGGGAATAAAGAGCAAGGGAACAGAGTACTTAGGAAGCCAAGTACCTTTGCCCCTACGAATCTCTCAGCAGTGGAGTTTTCTCGCATGTGTATAGATGCAGAAGAACAGTTACGAATGGAGAAGGATACCCGCCACTACCATAACTTAACAGTTCAGGAAAGACAAGCTATGATAGATTTACAACACAATGATGAAATTGTGATAAAACCAGCAGATAAAGGAGGAGCTATTGTGGTTCTCTCTTCTGAATGGCATAAAATGAAGATGTGTGACATGTTAAATGATTCAGTGACATATAAGGAGATTGATGTCTCAAGTCTAGATAAGCAGATCAGCAAGATTCAAGACTTACTGTACTCTATGCTTATAGAAGGCAGTATAACAGAGGAGCAATATCACTTTTTTAAAGTGGAACACCCTACCGTCCCTTCCATAAGTGGATTACCTAAAGTACACAAAGATTTTTCAAATCCACCACTACGACCTATAGTATCAGGGCAAGAATGGTTGACGGACTCCATGTCACTGTTTGTGGAGAAAAATCTTAAGCAGATTTTATTGAGAATTCCTAGTGTCCTTAGAGACACAGATGACTTTATGGAAAAGTTATCACGAGCTTTAGAAACTCTGGAAGAGAAAGAAGATTTGTTATTGGTTACTATGGATATCGCTAGTCTGTTTACTTCTATACCTAACGACATTGGAGTTGAAGCTGCAAGAAAAGTAATTGAAGAAGAGAACAGGGATGATGCCAATGCCAACTTAATATGCTCACTTTTGGAAATTGTATTGGATACGAATATATTTCATTATAGTAATTCTATTTATTGGCAATGATGGGGCATCACGATGGGCATGCCATGTGCCAACAGTTATGCAAACATTGTCCTCTTGAGCTGGGAAAGCCAATATATTCTTGGTGAGCACAACCCTTGGTTACAGAGTGTGAAATTCTATGGTCGTTTTGTAGACGACCCCTTCCTCCTTTGGAGAGGGAATGAAGCTCATTTTCTGTTATTTCAACAATATTTGAACAAGACCACATCATTCTTGAAGTTTACCAGTCAAGTGTCACGTAAACAGGTCAATTTTCTGGATTTAAATGTTATATTAACTCAAGATGGAAGAACAGAGACCACACTTTATAGGAAACCTACATGGAGGAATCATTACCTCCATAAAAGTAGAATGCATCCTAGACATGTTACTAATAACATTATGAAGAATGAGATAGAATTAATAGAAGATGTACACAAAAATCTGTGATTCAACAAGAGGTTACTAACTTGCAGGATTGTCTACGAGTACGAGGGTACTCAGAGAGAGACATTGATTTGGATATGAATGCATCATACACAGTGAATAGACGGAGTTCTACAGTTCATGACAAGAGGAGGCATCCTTTACCTTTTACATGGTTATGCATCACCTACAGCACAGACAATAGACAGATAAGAGAAATTATTGATAAGTTTTGGCCTGTTCTTACCCAAGATTCCAGAATACGCTCTATAGTGGGAGATAATCCGCACTATAGTTATAAAAATAAGAAAAACATCAAACGTCTGCTATGTATGAAAGATGGATTCCAGAAACCTACCATAGTAGGGAGAAAGGGGACGTATCAATGTGGTAATTGTTCTGCTTGCAGACATATTGATAGTAGTAATACCTTTAATTGTCCAGGAATGAATAGAGTTTTCACCTTTAACTGCAAAGCCACATGTGTCACCAAAAACATTGTTTATTTAGCCACCTGTAAAGGATGTCCATGTTTCTATGTTGGAAAAACCAACCAGAATTTTAGAAAGAGAATACTACGACACCTGGGAGATATTAGAAGAGGAGACGTTCATAATGCTTTGGTGGTACATGTATTGGAATTTCCTAGTCATAGCTTCTTTTTTAAAGTTATTGAAAATGTACCTGAAAATGTTAAAAGAGGTGATGTAGTCAATAAAACAGAAATTTGTGAAACCAAATGGATAGTGAACTTGCGAGCAGACCGAGCCCCTGGTCTTAATGCTATTATTCCGCTCAAACCAATGTTAAAAGCAAGAAGACCTACCATTGGATGAAGGGTAGGCGTGTTGTTGAATTGAGAAGTTAAGTGGATGGTACTAATTACTATGGAGGTGTTGTTCTACACTTTGAATTTCATTGGCCAAGACTTTGGTATAAATATACGTAATGGTGTCCCTATTCAACATGATCTGATGAAGGAATTTCCGAAAGCGCTTATCATTTGTCTATTTGGGACATTACACTTTTTGTGTTCACTAGAATTCATTGAAACATCGCATCAGCTGCTTAGTATCTTGGCTTAAAGAACTGTTACATTGTTGAATCTTCAGCTTCATGCTTGACGAAAGAGGGAGTCAGCGCTTTTGTGCAGCGTTTCATTTGTGAGTGAGTTTGGAGTGTTGGTTTCAACTATAAGCTCACCTTGCTGTACATCTGAATTCTGTACTTTGGTCCAAAGATACGTTTTTGCAATGTGTTGCCAAGCATTATAATTTGTGTTTAATAGAACGAAGAAAAGCCAGCGTTCTTTGTAGTACTTTGCCTGTGATTGAGTTCGGAACATCATTAGTAAGCAATAAAGCTCACTTTAATGAAAATAGAACTCTGCATTTTTGGGTGTTTGTCTTGTTACTAGCATTGAAGCATATTCGAATATATTTGAAGACTCTTACTGCAACAAGCTACATTTGCTAGTTTTTTGCACATGAATATCTGTTTCTGAAAGTAACAGCGTTCTTCTTTATAAGAACTGATTTACTTGGTGGTGATTCAAGTACTGATAACATTTTAACAAGCAGTTTTAAATATTTTAATAAATGATTTTTATGTCTGGTATAGCTGTGGCGTAGTGGTGCAATTTTTACTATTGTTTGGATATTTTGCTCACCGCTACATTATCAGTAAGTTATACATTTCAACAGTAGTAACCTGACAGGAAAAGGAGGGGCGGGGAGAACTCTCTAAATTAAACGAGTTCTAAAGGGACGGAAAGGAAGCTACAAATACACACTTAGCTAACACAACAAATATAAGACTAAAAACTAACAAAAACCCTTAGGGAAAATACTATTTCTAGTAAAAAAGATCTATAAAGAAACTTTATATGAGCCTGAGCCAGAAAAACAACACCTCGCAGCTGAAGCGGCAAATGAGATCTGGGTAGCTAGCACTAGGCATCATGGGATAAGGGGTAGCCTCGAGCCAGTAAAGAGCTCTCAAGCTATAGACGATGGCCGAGTCAGAGCCGAGGATTGGCTCCGATCCCAACCAGCAAGAACGAAGGTGAGATAGACAACTTAACATCTATTGATACAAGCAAGTAGGACTTCCAAAACGTACAGTTGCATAAGCCAACTTACCTGTAAAACTAGATATTTGAATTTTACACTGCCTCAGTGGCATACAGGGTACTGTGCCTGCACAAACCACTGTGGCTGCTTTCCAGTGCTCAGAATGACCTCCTCTGAGTCTCAGTGACAGGGGATTAGCTAAGCCCTTCCAATTAGGGGAAGCCTAACCTCTGTCACTGTCTGGAAGTCAGTTGTTCAGGATTTTAGTGATAAGTAGGAAGACCCAAGAAGAACCAGATGCAAGAACTATCTGAAACCAACCAGAAAAACAATTCATGGTAAAAACAAAACAAAAAAACACCAACACAAATAACCAAAGACAACCAACAACAGAAAAAGGTTGGATACCATTAAACTCTATATGAAATACTGGAAGATGGCGGGTGGGTGGTACGACTGAGGTGGTGTGAAATTCAAATATTTACCATTACGGGTAAGTAAGACTTGCACAATTGTACTATGTTCATTATTCACACTGCCTCAGTTGCATATATGTAGATTTTCAAAGCTAGGCTACCTGGGAGGCGGAAAGATAGGGATCCAGGAGTCTCTGGGGAATGGACCAAGCAAAGCCTTCTCTGGAACTCAAGAAAGAATCCAGTTTGTAGTGCTTTGTAAAGGTATGAACAGACAACTATGCTGCTACCTCTAGAATGTTTCTAGAGTCCACTCCTTTCCAATATGCCACCAAAGAAGATTAGGCTGTAGTATGTGCCTTAACCTTACCAGGAAAAGATGGACTGTGGTGGAAGTAACAAACACACAGAAGCAGAAGACAACCAGTGATCAATTGTTTAAAAACAGGCTGACTCTTGTTAGCCACAGAATAGGGAAAAAAAGCTGTTCAGCTTTCCTGAAGGGCTTAGTTCTGTTAAGGTAGTACCTGAGCTGCCCATGTACATCCAAGGTAAGTAGAATCTTCTCTCTCGTTTTTTTTTTTTGGTTCTGGAAAGAAAACTGGGAGATTGATGGCTTAATTCAGAGTAAATTCAGTAGAAAAACATTTGGCATGAGATATAGATTAGCACATAAAAATAACCATGTCCTTCTATAAAATTAGATAAAGTTGGTCCAACATGAGATCTTGCTGCTCAGGGATGCGCCTTGCAGATATCAGAGCAATAAGCAGAACAGTTTCCACAGGATGAATTTAAACAAGCCTGAAATGCCAGTTCAAAAGGTAATAAGGTAAATTTTTCAGCACGAAGTTGAAATCCCAAGGAGGAGGAATTTGATTTTGAGCGAGTCTCAAGTGCATAACTCCTTCATAAACTGACCAGAAAAACAGATGAAAAAGGGGGATCCATGGTTCCACCAGATGAGATGGCCACGACATGCATCTTCAAAGATGCATAAGATAAGCCACTGCTGAGTAGCTCAAATAAAAATTGTAAAACTGGGCGGGGGGGGGGGCAAACAGCACACCGGGCCCTCTGTTATTGGTTAGGCATCACCTAGAATACCTCTTCCATTTGTAAACATAGGATTTTGCAGTTGCAGATTCTCTTGCCCCCTGCAATACCTGTTCTACATCCTCTATGGAACAAGTGCTTAAAAGGTATAAAGACAGAATTATCCAGCCTGTCACTTGTAATTGCTCTATGTTGCTGTGCACCAGTCACTCCACCGTGACCTTATTAATTTATTCAATAGGCACAGATTGCATCTTTGGAATTAATGATTAAACACAACACGAACTTGACTGAAACATTAGGAAAAGAATGTATAGATTTGGATAATAGCATTAAGCTGGACACTCAATATGAACAATTTAAATTTGAACACATGCAATTTTAACTGTATCAAACACATGACCTATTTAAAGAGTGTCAAACTAAATAAGAAGGAATGTTATGGAATACGCTAATTGGAGGGCCTATTCGAGGCCACCTCCTTCTCAATCGTGGAATGCCATCTCATATGGACTCATCACATGACATACAGCAAATTGATAATAATGGTGACTTTGTTCATGAAAGCAATAATCAATCTGGAATTCCACCAGATGAAGAAACACTTCCACGACTGAGATGCTCAGAGAGACTTAGAGGGTGATACAATGCAGGAGGCTCTTATAACCAATCAAGGCATCAAGATTTTCACATACCTTCACTGAGGATTCAATGGAGACCTAACTCAGAGGAATGCACCCAACTTCCAGAACCAATCATGAAGACGACGCAGGAACTAGAACATTTCTTGTGAAATGAAGATGAGGCTTATCCAATTTATGAAGGACATATTATCAACACATGTTCTGTCAATTTAAATGAGAAAAAGGATTTTAAAGTATATAACTACTCTTCAACTTCAACTGATTCTAAGGAAGCTGATATTTTATCCAAAGGTATGACTTTTGTTCCCACAGTCAAGTTGGATTTGGCAACAACTTTGATTGACTTGAAACTGTATTTGACAAAGTTGAATTTTAGATGTATTTTGGTACAAGTATATAACATCATGAGAATTTGCAAATTAGTAGTACCTACCACCCACCCTTCCATTTGGCTCTACAAATTAAATAAAAGGTATGTGAATTAGATAAAAGAAAATTACTTGAAAGCACTTTTAAAATTAGAGGAGGTACATCTTTTGGCCTTACTAAGGAGAAGAGTAATTTATTGGAGTATATTAAGGGAAAATGTCAGATTTAGGAAGCTGGATAAGGGGGGAGGAGCTGTAACTATGGATGTACATGACTATAGTTTTAGAATGAATGAATTATTGCAGACAGATACATATGAGGCTGTAACTTTGAATGAAATGAATGGAGCCTATCAAAAAATGTATCAAAAGTTGAATTATTTATTTATTAAACATTGGATAGATACTGAATTATACAATTACTTGAACATTTCTTACCCGTTAACACCAGTTATTTTTGGCATGCCTAACAGCATAAGGATATTAAAAAAACTACTATGAGACCAATAGTTGATGAACATAACTCAATAAACAGCCCCATGTGCCAAACTTTTGGATTTGCAACTTAAGAAATATTTAAAAGATGAAAATCAAATTTGTAAAGATTCTGGAACTTGTTGGCAATGATTAATGAAACAGAATATCACCCTGATGACATTTTTTAACTACTGACAACAGGGATTTGCATACTGTTATCCCTCAGGACTTAGACACACAATGGGTAACATAATTTTTACAAATGAAAGGGATCCCACAAGCTGAAATTAATTTATGTGCTGAACTACTTGAACTTGTTCAAACTAATAATTATATATTTTGTGGGAAGTTTTTATTTGCAGAAATCTGGAGTAGCCATGGGTTCACCATGTTGTGCTGTTTTTGCCAACATGATAATGGTCATCTGGGAGCACCACTACCTTTTCAGTACTGTATTTAAGGATAATTTCCATTAAATATTAGACACCTGGATGACATTTCCATGTTATGGTGTGGTAAAGAGGAAGAGATAACTGTTTATTTATTTATTTTATTTTTATTTTACATTTGTTTACCAGGATAGTCTGACTGGACACAGGTCCATTAACAGCAGGGGCCCGGGGAGAAAAGCTCCACATTAAAGAAACATTACTTGCAATATGAAGAAAACAGTACAGACTTGTATGAAACAACAGGAGACATACATACAGCATGAACACAGACCGCAAGGAGAAATATACAATTTAAAAACCAGCAGCTTGGTTTCTTAAAACAGTAGCATATATAACAGTAGGCATAACAGGAAATAAGGATTTATAGGGTGGAAAAAGAAACAACAGAAGTAATTATGTAATGCATGGACATAACCAAATAAAGTGTAATTTAAGTGAGTTTTTGAACTGAGTAGTAGAGGCAGAAATTAAGGCAGATGGGAGGTTATTCCAGGTTTTAACTATGGAATAGGAAAATAGTGCTTTCCCTGCTATGTTGTTAGTGCTAGAGAAGCAGAGGAGTGATTTGTCAGAAGAGCAGAAAGAATGATTTGCTTTATAGTGGTTGAGAAGTTGGCCTAGTGCAGGGATTTTGTCAGGATGATGTACAATATTATAGGCAATGACTAGCTGGTGATAATTTAGTAGCTGGGGTAGTTCTAGCCATTGACGTTCTCTTAGAGTCTGACAGTGGTGGGTTCTGAAGGTGGAGTTATTGGCAAACTTGGCGATTTTATTATAACATGACTCAAGTCTGGCAAGGTCAAGTTTTCTGACCTGGGTAAGAATTGGCATGGATAATAGATGAGTTTGGGCTAGGGTGATCCACGCCTGATTTTAGAGGAATTTCCTGTGTCTATATAGTGTTCCAATTTTTTTATGGACCTTTTTGATGGTTTGTGAGATATGGACATCAAATAATAGGTTTTTGTCAATTTCTACACTGAGGAGTTTGGTGTGGTCAGAAAGAGTGATGATAGTACCATTTTTGGAAGAGATAGTGAAGGATAAAGGGGTAGACATAGTTTTGTTAGGGGTGAAAAGTAGTAATTTAGTCTTGTAAGGGTTTAGTATAAGTTGGATCTGAGTAATCCAAATTTCTACTGAGCTAAAGGATGCTTGAGTGAGTTATTGTACAGTGGCAAGTGATGGAGCAGAGCAGATAAGAGGTGAATATGTGTACTGAATAAGTGTAGCATCCTGTGTGGTGGTATGGAGATTGTTAGTAAATATGGAGGAAAGAAAACTGAGTTTATTTTTTATATTAATACTACTACACATTTTTTTAATGTACCCACAAATCTAGCAAAAGTATAGCATATCTTGATGTGTTGTTGAATAAGGATATAATTAATGGTAGGTACATCTCCAGACTGTTTAGGAAAGTAGCCTATTATAATAGTTTTCTGCATTACAAGAGTGACCACCCTATGCATCAGAAGCATTCAGTTGTAAAAGTACAACTGATTAGAGCTTCCAGATTGAATTCTTTGGCCATACACTTTATAGAGGAATGTGCTAACCTAGTTTACATGTCATACCCTAATGATCCTTTAAGTGAATTAGTTACCAAAGTAACTATGAAAGGACAGAGTGGTCATTTTAAACCTATTTTAAGCAGTGCAGTGTCTGATTTTCCCCTTCAAACTAATATTGTTAATTTAGAGACTCCAACAGAAGAGGTTTTGCCTGAATCCAATGTTGGCTTAGTCATAGTAGTGAATCTTATTTAATAAAATCTGTTTTAATTAAAACCTGGCCACTCTTATTTGAGGATGGGTGCATGAGGAATCCATTGGTGAAGGACTAGTTCTAGTTTATCACAGTGCCAAATTTAAAGAATATTTTAAAAAGGAACATGAGTGCAAAAAATAGTAAGAAAGGTGAGATGAAAAGATGTGGGTTTTGCCATTATTGTAGAAAGATAAATTAAGGTACTTTTTGAAGTTAAAGGGTCCAGGTTTCAAATTAGGGCTAAATTTAATTGTGGAACTAGGGTGGTTGTTTGTATCGCTATTTGCTGAAAGGGTACTGTTTTTTTATGTGGGCAAGATGGACCATAAATTCAAAACTAGGATATATGAGCATGAATATAATGTTGTTTGTCTTTTCGGCTTTTCCCGGTTAGGGGTCGCCACAGCGGAACTCCGGTCCGCTAATGATTGGCAGTCGATTTTTATGGTGCCAAGTTGCCAGCCCAATGCCCAACCTTAAGTGAAGGCATGCCCATTCACGCCTGTCTTTTGGAGGCCACTCGTCCGCGGGGAGGATATGCAGACTCGACACAGAAGGCACTCCAGCCGAGAATCAAACAGGAGAACCTCTTGCTGTGAGGCAACAATGCTACCGCTGTACCACCACGGCTTCAAAAGAAATTGCCTGAATAGTGCATTAGTGAAACACATTAACAAATTTCCTGGACATCATTTTCTTTACATGGCTATAGATTCAGTTTGTAAGAATGTGAAAGGTGGACCACAAGTGCTTCAATTGGAAAAGAAGGAACTAAAATGGCAAATCCAGCTGAATGCCGGAGTACAGCCAGGCTTAAACGAACAATCTTCTATAGTTTGCCTTTTAAAACTTAAAGCACTTGAACAGTAAACTCTTTTCATAAATTGATATACTACAAGCAATTGATTAAATAACATGGTTGTTTTTTATTATTATTTTTTATTGCTTCTGAGATTTGGGAATTTTATGTTAGTGAAGCAAGAACATGCTGACAAGATAAGCTGTACAGGTGGAAAACAATTGTTTACCTCTGGAAAAGGGTGTTACTAGCAAAATTGTGAATAAGCATTTGCTAACTATTGGGTCTTTGATTCTTCTAAACCAATTGTGATGGACTGGAGTGGAGATAGTATGCATATGTAATTACTTTTAGACCAATAAAACAGAAATAAAAGGGTTGAGATGCGGGATTCTGGTGGTTTTTAGTGTTTTATGAAAACCAGTCAAGAATACACTGTGTTTATGGGGAAAACAAACACTCTCTCATTGTTTGTCTAAAAAGGTTGAAATATTTGATTGACATTGAACATAGATGTTTTCTTATTCCCATCAACTTTTGGATCTAATTGGACTTTATGTAATTAATTACTCTGTGAATAGATGTAGCCTAGTTTTAATCAATCATTGATGACTGAGATGTGGGATCTACCAATACCATCAAAAATGTATATTTTTCTATTACTGGGGTTTAACTTTTCCCCTTCAATCGTTTTGCAAAAACAGGATAAGGGGTAAAGTTTAAAATATTTTATTGGGTTGTGTGTTTCTAAAAAAACAATTGGTGAATTTTCTGGCTGGCTGTAAAGACCAATGAATATGAAGTGGAGTATATTTAAGTTTTAATTAATTATTTGTAATTATATGACGAAGTTCATTATTTTAATGGATGAAAGTGCTAATGTTTTCTCATGTTTTTAATGAGTGTTTTATTTGTATAGTGGTTTTATTTGTATAGTACCATTTATCTTTCAAATGGACATTTTCATTATCTTCAGTGCCATGTTTATTATTTTTGTATGGTTTGTTTTAGTTTTATTTGTTTTTTTTTTTTTGAGACGACTGTATGAGCAGATCCAAAGTGTGCGGAAACTTGTGGTAATTGCCCTTGCCCAGTTACATTAAAAGGAAGAAGCAACTTTGCCTGGGACAAAAAGAAGTAACCACAATTATCTTTGGAAATTCTTTCTGAATCTTCAGAACTACCTTGGGTATCACTGGAAAGGGTAAAATGCACAAAGGAGAATTCCTGTCTAAGAGAAGAAGAATGCATTTGTCTTCCAAGCATGGCTGCAAG
Source organism: Protopterus annectens (assembly GCF_019279795.1). Classification (NCBI taxonomy): domain Eukaryota; kingdom Metazoa; phylum Chordata; order Ceratodontiformes; family Protopteridae; genus Protopterus; species Protopterus annectens. The sequence goes on from NC_056746.1 coordinate 455,482,810, forward strand.
GATGCCTTGCATAGAATTTTTCCAGAGGTTTGCTTTGAAAGGAGGTGAACAGATTTATTTGAGGTGTTCTCCACATCCAAATCCAGGAAGACCACTGTCCTGAGTTTCCACTTATGTGGTTCCATTCGGGATCTACTTAGTCGGCGGTATACCACTAAGATTTGCTCTGACAGGATGTATGAGAAATGAAGTGTCAGAGCATGCTGTAAAGCTAGCTACCAGGTCATCACTGCCAACTGGCAAAGACAGTATGACCTTTTACCCTTGTTTGTTCAGGAACCACATGTCTGTGGTGTTGTCTGACCACTAAAAGGGGAATCACTGCTAACATTTCTTTAACACTTATGTGCTTTGTAGCATCCAAAAGACCCAATTCACCTTGCACTTGAACTCCCCAGGACAATGCTCACCAAGCTAAATTTGAAAAGTCTGTCTGGACTGACTGAACTGCGGTCTGGATGAAGAAGGATGGGCCTGGATTGAGAGACATCTGATCCCTCTACCACTGTAATTCTTGTTTCACAAATTCTTGCACTGGTACCTGGAACTCTAAGGGATACAAGTGCTGAACCAACAATTTTTAAGTACCACTGAATCTGTCTCATATGGAGTCTGGCCAGTGGTATCATGGGGATCACTGATGTCATGAGGTTAAGAATTTTGAGAAACTCTCTTGTTGAGGCAGCTTCATGAAAATAAAAATCCCTGAAAATGTTCTGTTAAATCAGGATTTTGTCTTCTGGTAGGAAGGCAATTCTTTTTTCTGTGCCTACTATACACCTTAGGAAGACAATTCTTTCTGAGGATGTGTGACAGGATTTTTATAGGTTCAACTTGAGCCCAGGTGAACTAGAATGGTTGAAACCTTGTATTATATATTTATTTATTTATTGGCATTTGATTACCGGGATAGTCCACTGGGCTGTAAGAGCTCATTTTCAGGGAGGCCAGGGGGGAAAAGCTCCAACAATACACTACATGTAACATTCTTGAACAATTAAAATAAATTGCACAGGCAAGTTAACTTCAAGAGAATCATTATACATATGAATGTGCATGCATACATACACAACTTACACAGATAAATAATAAACAACTTGGGAAAATTATCATGATATATTTAGTATCTGAATATTAACAATTGTTAGGAAGTAAAGGTAGAGATAACAGGTCATTTGTCACTCCAAACAATTAATGCAAGCTAAAATTCAGTGTGTAATAGTGTTGAGGAATAAGGTAGTCATAGGACTTGAAATCAGGAGGTGTGCAGTAGTTGCAGCTCCAAACAGAAGACAGGTAGTTATGTAAGGAAGTTTTAAAAGGTGCAAGGTTTTGGTTGGATCTAACTGTTACAGGTCCTGGCTACAGAATAAGAGCACAGAAGACGGTCTGCATGTAGGTTTGGTTTGTGTACCTGTAGAAAATGTTGATTTTCAGATCTAAATGACCTTTTTGGTAGGTAGTTGTTGAATAGTGAGGAGAGAGCAGGACTTTCTGAGGGTTTGCATACTGTTTTGTATGCAGTTGTTAATTGTATGTAGGACAGAGTATGGTAGTTTGAACCAATTAAGGGAGTGTAATGCTGCACAGTGGTGGGTAGAATAAGAGGCATTAGTAGCGAATCTAGCAATTTGTTGCAACAAACTTCAAATTTTGATTTTAGGGTAGATAATTGGTGAGTAATGGAGCACCATGGCAAGGGTCTTTTAGTAATAGTGCTAAGAAAGGACTTTTGCCTACACAGCATACCCAGTTTTTGTTGAATTTTTTTAATGTTGTGTTGAACATATAGATCAAATTTTAGGTGTTTGTTTATTATAACCCCTAGTAATTTAGTGTGGGAGACTAGTTGTGTTTTGCTTTGGGAGAGTATTTTAAATTGCTCTTTACTTCATAGGGAATTTAATTTTTCTTAGGGGTAAAAATAATTAGATGGTTTTGTTAGGGTTAAGTAGCAAGTGATTTTTAGTAAATCAGTTTTCAATGGAGGAGAATGAGAGTTGAGTAATATGTTGGAGCTTGGGAATGAATTCAGTGAAGCAAATGATAGTTGAATCATCTGCATATTGAATAACGAGCCATGGGCGAGTGATGATTATAAATTATTCATAAAGATACTGAATAGTCAGGGCACTAATACCGACACCTGGGGAACACTGGTAGAGTTGGAGACAGGAATTTCATCTAACTGCTTGTTGCCTGTTTAACAGATAGCTTACGAACCAATTAAGTGAAGGGGAGGAGAGCCCAGTTTGTGAAAGTCAGTTTAGAAGAAGTCGCTGAGAAATGGTATCAAAACTTTTGAAAGATCTAAAAATATATGAGAGACAGATTTGCCAGCGTTCCTAGCCTTGTTGACTAGGTCCATGAAAGAGATTAACATGGTCATTGTGCTGTCACCTGGTCTGAAGCCATGTTGTGCAGATGACAGAATGTGATTGTTGGTGAGAAAGTCAAGGTGGATTTGTATAAATTTTTCAAGAATCTTGGAGATAGGTGAAAGAATAGCAACAGGACGGTAATTAAAGAGATCCGTGGAATCACCACCTTTGTGGAGGGGTAAAATAAATCTCATTTTCCAAGTTTTAGGGATGTAAGATTAAAGGATGGATCTATTTATAAGTATGCTAATGGGGTAAGCAATTGTATCAGCAGCTAGTCTGAAGTATTCAGTGGCAGATCACCTGAAGAATTATACCCAGGTTTGAGTCTGAGGAGCAGTGAATTTTATGGTGGCAGTGGCAAGGGGTTTTAAGGAGAACGAGGATGTTAAAATGGTAGAAATTACAGTGGAGTTGAGAGAGAATGGGAAGGGAGAGGTATGGAAAAGTGAGAGGGACAAGATGGGCCTATAGTAATAGAGTTTGAGTATGTGTGGTGTTGGGTGAAGTTGGTTGTGATGTCATAAGGTTTAGAAATGGGTGTTAAAGAGATTGGCTATCTCTGGTTGACTTTTATTAGGAAATGGAGTAGGCTTGACTTTTGTGCCAGGGTATAGAAGTGAGGAAATGGCTGTCCAGAATTTTTATAGGTTCATAGGTTCAAATGTGTTTACTAGACTAATGACCACAAGGGCCTTTTTAAGCCTAGCCATGCATCCCAAATCTCTGACAAGTTCTGATACCCTTGATAAGTGTAAGCAGGTGCTTGGGAGATGAACCATTTACAGGTTACTTGTGTCCATTAGAGACGTAGGTGCCAAACCAGGGATAAATTTCCAGTTTCCCATCCAGTTGTCCAGGATGCACTTGAATTGGGTTAAGGAGGAACTCTGCTTCACATGGATGGGGAGCCTGTTTCATAGATGCGATAGTTTCTGTGATACCTACCTATCTCTCCAGCAGGACCTATTTATATCACAGGCAAGGTTTAAGTCTTTAGAATGGGTAATTCTGGTGCTGTTTGTTTTGTGGATATGCAAGAGATCCATCAGAGTGGAGTCTGGCAATGTCCTGTATGCCAAGCATAGATCTACTCTCAAAATCCTGTAGGAGACAGAATATAGGGCCTTGAGGTGGTCTGCACAGGACATTTTACTTATGCACTGTATTCTTTTAGTGAGAGACCTCTGTGGACATTCCAATTGTTGGATATACATGGTTAGGTACATACCAAAGGGGGTATTATACTCAATGATAGGTCTGATGAATGGCGAATACAGTGGTGAATACAGTGGAACAATGACTGTCTTGGACTTAGATGTCATACTTTTGTTTATAAGTTGTGCAATATAGAATGATTTCCTCACCACTGTAGACACATGATGTCTTCATATGGATGGGGGAGCCTGTTCCATAGATGTGGTAGGTGGTTAAAGGCTAGATTAATATCTATAACTGCCCCTAAGTCCCTGCCTACTGGCTGAACTCTAAGGGGTGTGTTGTCAATAAGATAGCTACCAAGGATTAATGACTTCTCAAAGGATACTATTATGCATCTCTTGGCATTTAGTTTTAGACCATAGCTCTGCCACCAGTTGTTTGTCTGGCAACCCCTCCTGGAGAACATTTGTGTTAGTGTGAGACTCAATGACAGCTCCTAATTTGCAATCATCTGCAAATTTAATTAGCCAGAGACCACTGACATTGGCCTTGACTTCTGGGAAGTTAATGCCAAAAAGGAGCAGTCCATGGACTGATCCCAGAGGGACTCCAATTGTGACTGGCCTCTTTGTAGAAGTGGACTCCCCAATTCTAACTAAATGGGTCCTGTATGTGAGCCAGTTGGCTATCTACTGGGTGACATACGGGTGTGTACCGAACCTTTTGAGTCTGTCAACAATGCCCGAGTGGGGTATTGTGTCAAATGCCTTGACTAGGTCAAGGTAGGCAGTGTGAACAATTCTTCCCTCAGCCATTGCTTTGCTTACCTTCTCAAAGAAGTCCACCAGGTTGAGTAGGCATGATCTGCCCTTGACGAAACCAGACTGGGTTGGGTCCAGTGTTTGGAGGTTTACTGTATCTCTATTAATCATCTCCATGATAATTCTTTCCATGGCTTTACATACAAGACTAGTGAGACTTATGGGTCTTATAGTTTCCATGGTCTGTAGAGGGCCTACTTTTGTGCACTGGGATAACTGTTGCCTTTCTCCATTCATGAGGTACGAAACTTGTTTGGAGGCTACAGTTAAAGAGTAATTCCAGAGGCCTTGATAAGTCATGTTTCATGCTATTTAGAAGGCAACCTGGGATATTGTCTGGGCCCATTGATGCAGTGGTCTTGGTCTTAGAGAGAGCATTAAGGACCTGTTCCATTGTGATAGTAGGGGGAGTTATAGTTGATTATATTTCCTGAGGGGAGGTTGAGCGGGAGACAGTGGTAAAGTTGGAACTGAATTTATCAGCTAGGAGGTTTGGTATGTTTTCTGGCTCAGTATAGGCAACCCCATTTACAATGAGCTCTGCACACAATTGTGTACTGCCTTGGAGGTTGTGGACGTAGCTAAAGAATGCTTTGTGGTTGTCCTTGGCCTAGGAGGCCAAACTTACCTCACATTTGACTTTGGTAGACTTTATTTATCTTTTAATGTTGTTTGTTTAGTTTGATGAGAGTGCTTTTATCCTGCTGGGTGCTGCACTTCCTAATTTTTGCCATGATTTACTTCCTCCTGTTATACAGCCTAATGATTTTATGATTCCACCAGGCTGGCTTGTGTTTTGAGTTAGTTCTGTACTTCTTCCTGATGGGTACAGCTGCCTCTATTCAGCTATTAACATGTTTGCACAAGGTTTCTGTGAACAGCTCTGCATAGGCAGCAGTGTTCTCAGGGTTTATGGGGGCTTGAAATTTTGCCAGGTTCTCACATAATAGCAGGAGGTTAGCCTTCGAATAGTTCCTGAATATTCCATGTTTAGCTGAGGGTCCAGGTTTTATTTTTACTTCAAAGGAGACCATTTTGTGGTCTGACTTCAGCAGGGAAGGCATTACAGCAGGGGGTGTGCAGCACTCTCCCATATTAGAGAGGACCACATCCAGTATGGTTGAACCTCTGGTTGGGGTATTTACTATCTGGTCCAGGGAGTTTGTGTTTACCAAATCCAGGAATCTCTGTGCATGTACATTTGTTGTCATATAGGATTCTCAATTAAGAGTGGGGTAATTAAAGTCACGCATGAATATAAACCTTGTCATCACAATGAACAAAATATGTGGGAGTGATAGGTTCCTGAACCAGAGACTCCACAGATTCTGGAATAGATTACCCATACATGTCAAGCAGAGCGCCTCTTTGGCCATCTTCAAAAGGAACATTGATGACTGGATGGGGGATAGGAAATTCACCCCAGGGATCATGTCAGTCGCCCTGCTAGACAGGGGTCCAGTGAAGCAAATATTGTGGGAAGAAATAGCCAGGGAATTGTTATGGCTAGGCTTGTATAGGCCCTAGGGCCAATAGCCTAGTACCAACCTATGAGCCTATGAACTTATGAACCTATGGTATTGGGTTGGATGGTTAGTATTTCTAATAAGTTTAAATACATGGTATGGGTTTCCTAGGACATACAGGGGGACATATAGCTTGCAAGGAAGTGGTATTGAATTTTGCCTATGGTGATTTGGACATGAAGCAGCTGAAGTGCACTGTCCTGTTTGACCAGCCTTGAAATACATTTATCTTTGCTGTAAATAGAGACATCTCCGCCTTTAATCCCTGCCTATGAAGTAGCTGGCCTAAACGTGTAGAAGGGATTATAACCTAGCACTGCTGGTGTGTCTCAGTGACCGCACAGATGTCAGCATTCTCTAGGGTAAAGAGAGCTTCTAGGGAGTGGAGGTGGAAATACTTTTAGTTTGGCATTGCCTAAAAAGGCACTGTGGAGGAAGACAATATTTTAGCTAATATTCGAAAACCTAGAGGGAAGAGGTGCAGACCATCCCTGGCAAAGCAGCATGGTCTGTTCACCATCTCCTTCCATACTGAAAAATATTGCACCCCCTTAGAATGATACCATAAACTAAGGAAATTATTAAAGTCAATCATCTTTTGTTCATATTGTGGCATCATCCCTGGGGAAGGTAGAATACTGCTCAAAGGTTGGATCATGCCAGTCTGAGACACATATTTCGAAAGCTCCATGATGTCTCTCTTCATATAGTCTAGAGAGGTATGTCTCAGGTCATCTACTCCCACAAGGAACTGAGTCATATTGGTAATTGTGGTCCAATGACCTGAGTGCATGCATAATGTGGCATATCCTAGCCCCTGATAAGCAACTGACCATGACTTTCTCCTCACTCAGCCTGGTGAAAGGGACATCAGTGTGCCTCATGATGGAGTCTCCAATGACTAGAATGTTGGTTTGTGTGGTGGCTTGCCCTATGGGATTAAAGGTAGAGGATCCATGTGTCGATGTGGGTGTTGTTTTGAAAGAGTGCATTTGGGGCTGCTGAGGGTATTTGTTATGTGTACTTCATCCAGGATGTCTTTGTGGTTTAGGAAGGCTACAATTAAGTATCTCAGCATATGTGGGTCGATATGTCTGCTTTGAATTGTGTGTGATGGGTGCAGCATGTGTACTACTGACAAACTTATTGACAATAGGAGTACTTTTATGAGAGAGCTTTGCCTCCAGTGACATTGTGTAAGTACATCTCTCACATACCATACCAGTTTGTTTTAGAATTAACTGGTTGTCAGTAAACATGAGGCAATTTATGCATTGATTCAGGAGGCCATATCCACCAAGTCGGTAATGGAGACAGTAGGAAAGTTCACATCCATGCCAACAGACCCTTTCTTATTGATTAGACAGTTGGAGTGAGAATATCAATCACTGTCAGGAGTATCTGGTTTGCAGCTATGGGGACAGTGCTTGTCACTGCAAACTAGTTGTCCTGTGCGCAACTAGGTATTGGAGAAATTGCATTTGTGCTTTTATAGGAAAAATGTCACTCAGGGTGTCTGAGTGTATACAGAGCACTGCCAAACACTTGAGGGGAAACTAACACGTAGACCCTGAACATTAAAGGATGAAGGATTTAGGTGGATATTCTGAAGTTAGAAACAAATCAAGCAGTACTTACTGAAAGCAAAGAATTAGCTCATCAAGAATGATGTAAAAAGGGTAGTCGCATGAATGGCTACTGCCTGGCTACTATTAATGCTGGTCTCACCACAACTTCACTCTGTTGGTATACAATGCTCCTTTGCTTCTTCTCTCACAGAAGCAAAATGTTAGCACCAATCCCAAGATGAGAAGCAGACCACAGCCTGTTTAGTGATCCACAGTCTTGTCCAAGATAATGCAAGAGTCTGTAGACTTGTAGCCTTTTCCTGATAGATGCCTTGAATAGCAAACAGACCAGTCAGGAATGTTAAGCATAGACACTCATTCTCCAACCAGAAACAGTCAGGAATCAATGCACTCTGCTCCTTCTCTCACTAGGGCCAGAATATAAGCACAGATTCCAAGCTGTCACCTATAGGTTTTCTGGTGATCAGCAGTCTCCAGGAAATAATGTCCCTGTACTCCTTCTCTCACCAGGAGAAAACATAAGCACTAATTCCAAGATGACTACTGAGAGGCATAATGTGGGCTCTCCAATAACTGGCGGTCTTGCAACAGATGTTTAAAGGTAAACTGAAAGAAAAAATGGTTTATCCTAAACACTGCAGTATACATTAAGCAGTTAGATATGAAAGTGGGTAACTTATGTTTTAGCTCAGTGGAGAGCCACTATTTTTAAAAGAGCAAGATGGACTGAAAGGGGTGGGCACTTTTGTATTCCAGTACTATGGAATATAGTGGCATGGCCAATAGATTTAAATAGTTGAAGGAGAGTGATTTACATCAGCCAGTGAAGGAGAGAGGGAAGGAGATAATGGTCAAATTAACATAAAGGGCAGGCATTTATAAAGGCAGTGGTGTTTAAGAGCACAACAGTAAGAGGGTAGGGAAAAATTCTGTCTGACTCACAAGAGACCCAGCTGTGGTCTCTTTTCAAGTTTTAATATGCAATTAAAAGCAGAATACAAGAAAAACATAGTGCAAAGAAAACAAATCACAGTATACAGAATAGAAAAAGGCAATAAAGTAATACAAAGTACAAGAAATCAAAAGCAAACTAACCTTTCCCTCACAGCAAGATGCGGCAGAGTCTGGGTGAGCTGTTCCAGCAAAGCTTTGAAATGTTTTATTTTACCCCTTAAATAGAAGGTTTAGTTCCTAGCTCCACCCCCAGTTCACAGATGTTTAACCTTAAGTGACCTCTTCTAACTTCTGTGTGACTCCTTAATTGACCTGTTCTAATTTCTGTCTGACAAGACACACATCTGTCGTCTCTTTTCAAGTTTTAATATACAATTAAAAGCAGAATACAAGAAAAGCATAGTGTAAGGAAAACAAATCACAGTATACAGAATAGAAAAAGGCAGTAAAGTAATACATAGTACAAGAAATCAAAAGCAGATGGTACTTGTGTATTGTCACAACCAGGTCCCAATGCCACACTACTAACATCCTTTAATGACATTATCGGAAAATGTCAAGTTCAGAAGGGACACAGCAAAGTTTGGAGCTAAATCAGAAATGTTCCTGAAATCATTGACAATTGAGAGGTATGCTGTCCTGTTGCACCAAATATTATTTTTAGATTAATGCTGTTGGCATTTAAAGTTAGTCACTCAAATTGCGACACAAAGAATACCAACATGAACACTTCTGAGACTACAGAGAGCAAAGGTACATTTATATCATCTCTTTGAACAAATCTGGTCCTTTTCAATGTGTGGAATAGTTAGGAAGTGGGAAATAAAGAAAAGCATAAGTGCATTAAGGTGCTGGCAGAGTGCTATAAACGTTAACAGCAGGGCTGTTGGTAAATCTAAATCACTGGTGAGTTGTACATTGTATGACAGTTTGAAGGCTGTTCTCAACTGTCAAGTCATGTATGAAAGAAAGGCAGGTGAAAGGAAATGTCCCTTCAGTTGTGACCGCCATGTCATCCTTCTTCTTTTGTACTTTCAGATACAAGTTAAGATAACATTTCCTTCCAGTATGACAAGGCACCATTAATGTGCACTGGCAGGTGTTAATTTGGAGGTCACCATGCATTTCTGAATATAGAACAGATTCTTAAACCTTGCAGTACATGTAAATACATATTTATATTTTATTTTAAACCGTAAGTTTTGTCAGTTGTAGGCACCTGCAGCCAAACTGTCACAGGAAATGATAGCAGAATGTAAAAGGTATCAGTAGTGCGGCATTGGGTCCTGGTTGCAATAATACTTAAGTACAAAGCAAACTAACCTTTCTATCACAGCAAGCTGTGGCAGAGTCTGGATGACCTTTGCTAGGGGTTATACCTGTTATTGGACTGAAATTTTAGGTATTATTCTTTTTTTACTTTGTTTTTTTTTTTTTTTACATGGTTGCAGTTGCCTTTAGTTCTGTATGGTGGCTGGAGGTTTTTTAGTCATTGTTTCCAGATTTTATCTCTGTTTTGCATTAATTGTTTTGCTGACTTTGTTAGCAAAGGGGTGTAATTACATTTTATCCTTTTCATATGGGGGGGGAGCAAGTTTACTTAGGGCTTCTAGAAATAAACTAATAAAGTAGTTGACTGCTTCATCTAGGGGAATGGTTTTTAGGATATTCCAAATCATATGCTTCAGTAGGTTGATGATTGGTTGAGGGTCAGAGTTAGGTAGATTCCATGTTTGTTTATACTGATGTGCTTTTTGAAAGGAGATATTTTGAGCATGAAATCTAGGAGATGATCATAGAGTATTTGGACAGTGCCTGCTGAGGAGATTTTGTCTGGGTTACTGACCAGTATCCAAGCTAGGATGGAGCCTTCCATGTTACCTTTGTTGTATCTGGTAGGAGATGTGATTAACTGAGTGAAGTGGAATAAGTTAATATTAGAGAAGGGAAATTTTGAGCAGATGTTTTTTTACCAATTGATATTTATGTCACACAATATAATAGTTTCATTCTTAATTGTACTAGAGATCCAGGCAAGGATGCTTTCAGGTTTGGGTATATTATTGCCTGGGGGAATATAAAGAACTGTAGTGCATAGTTTCTTTTTTAATTATTTATTTTTAGAAACACGATAAGAATTTCTGGAGTGGAGAATTGTGGAATAGTATTAGAGAAGGGGGTCATGTAGTAGAGATAGGGAAGAGGAGGGCAACTCCTCCTCCTCATTTCTTGTGGTGCCTATCTATTGTAAAGGTGTTGAAATCTGGGGGGAGGAATTCAGAGTCTTTTATATGTGGTTTGAGCCAAGTTCTGGTTGCGGCAATAATGTCTGGTTGGTAATGGGATGTCCAGGAGTGGGGGAGTCTTTGATTTTGTTTCAAATGCTTTGGAAATTAAGTGTGACTAGATTTAAGGATTTGAAGGAGCTGGGTTTAGCAGACAGGTTAACTGAAGTAGGTCTTGAACTGGGTTAAATATCTACACTGAGAAGTATTACTGAGAATCTGGGTGCATAGACAGGTGGTTGTAGGTGCTTTCTGTGTCTACTGAGGTGCATGTTGGGGGAGAGTATATGGATTGTTATGGGTAGAATTTTTAGTTTGGTGAAGAGCAGTGGGTGTATAGGAGGTTGGAGGATACATTAGAGTAACAGTTTGAATGGGGGGATGGAATGGATGTAACCTTTGTAGGCTTAGGGGGAATAGTAATAGGATTAAGTACTGTGAGTTCAGTACAAAGAAAAAGAAATAGGAACAAGTGAAAAAGGAATGAAGCATACGTAAATGCTCTAGATATTTTTGTAAAGAGATAGAGTATGATAATAGTAGGAAGTGTTTTATTATAGCTTAAGGTAGAAATGTAATGCAACAGAGTGATATGAGAGGAGAATGTGTAGGGAGTTTTGGGGAGAGAAATAGTGTGGTAATGGTTAGTTAAGGTTGCTATAGTGAGTAGAGGGTGTAGAAGAGGGTGGTGTTAGGAACTAAGAGGTAGAATAGGAAAGGTTGGGTAGTAAGCTGATGTAAGAATGAGGTGATAGGTGTCTTGGCAGGTGTAGGTAGGATTTTAAACACCTGGAAACAGTCTGTACAAGTCAACAAGTTGTCTAAATAGGGAAAGATGAGGATGACCTGGGTCCTGCGGTAAGCAACCACTGGATTCAGGCACTTTGTGAATACCTGAGGTGCATACCGAAAGGGTACTGCAGAAAACTGAAAATGTGAGCCAGACTCAGCAAATCTAACATATGTCCTGAAGTAAGAGTAACTGGAATGTGATGATAAGCATCTTTCAGATCTAAAATCATCATGAAACAGAGGTCCGTAAGAAGGGGCAGGACCATCTGCAGGGTGAGTATTTTGAATTTGGGTTCTTTCAGAAAGGTATTTAGATAAGACATATCTAGCACTGGTCTCTACAATAGCTCCTTTTTGGTGACCAAAAAGATTCTGGAGTAAAATCCTTTTATTTTTTTGTGGTGCAGGAACTGGTTCTATTAACTCCTAATTACAACATGTGAGGGAGTACTGCAGAAACATATGTGTCTAGACTGGCAGGGGTCGGGCAGGGGATAAGATTCCCCTGAAGGGAGGAGAATCTTCTGTCCACTACCAAGAGTATCCTCCTTGAATCTGATAGTACCCATTTGTCTGAGACTATTTGTGGCCAGACAGCTAGGTAGATCAAAACTCAGGGGGGTGGGGACAGGGTAGGAGGAACAGGAGGATGGGATATGATTTCAGAGTCTCAGCACACTCATTTTGTAACACAACATTGATCTTTTTGAGAAAGAATTTATTGCTTTTGTGTTAGGACACAAATAAACAAGTCTTTGTGGGTTCTGTTCAAGCAGCTTCAATTTATACAAACATCACTACAGATGCTTACTGACTATAACTTAAATAACTTATATACAAACTAATAACTGCGATCATGCATGCTCACTCTGGCTGCTTCTACAAAATTACACTAGGGATTGCACATGTCTGTAACTTATATGTGCATGCACAGCCTTGCATGTTTCTTAAAGATACAGCACACACACATTATACTCTGATCTACATCCTTTCTCTGAGAAATAGATCATGCAAATTGTCATGAGATTATTTGGGATGCAGAAATCACAGGAAATCTACAGACATTATACAATACTAAGTACACACACACACACACACACACATATATATATATATATATATATATATATATATACAATCAAGTCTATGTTGCTGTATATTTCACACTAGGCTTAGAAACTCATCCATATTGTGTGACATAAAACTGGGAATTAGATTTAGCAACTGGGACAGTTTCTGTAAAATGGTTGACCTGTGAAATGTTTGAATCACTGTCTGGAGCAGAATCAGACTTCTGAACACATTCTGGTCTAGAAACAGTGTCTGATTCATTCTTTGATTTAGAGTTTGCATCACAGATTCAATGTTGTGACTGCAATGATGATGATTCTGGTACAGGAAGAAGATGTCTGCGATTCCTCCTATACACCAACCCTCAGAATCTACCAAATAGGATCCCGGCTCAGCACAGATGACTGTAATCTGTCCTAATCGATCAAAATCTTTTGCCATCTGGATTTGTACCGTCTCTCCTTTCCTCAACAGATGAAGTAAACTGCTCGATCTGTCATAACCAAATTTCTGGATATTAAGTTTCTTAAATAACTGAGCCTTGATGATTTTGTTGTTCTTAGGTTCAGGCTGCAACAAACGATGAAATAGGTAGAGTAGTTCTAGTTTGTATGGAAAGTAGTCTTTCAGCAGGTGAGACAAAAATATCATCATGGGGTATGTTTCCAAGATTAAGCAAAATTCAAGAATACATTAGTATTATCACGCTTTGACTTTTCAAGAAATTGCTTTGCACTCTGTACTGCACATTCAGCTAGATCACTGCACTGAGGATATTCAGGACTACTAGTGACATGTACAAAGTCCCATTCTTTTGCAAATTTCTGAAACAACTGGCTAGTGAATTGAGTACCATTGTCAGAAAAAATGTTTGTGTGGACTACCATGAACAGAGAAATGACATTTCAACTTAGTAATAACAGCAGTTGAGGTTAAGTTTGGTAGCAGATCAATCTCAAACCAATTCAAATAAGAGTCTACCAAAACCAAGTAGTGTTGATTGTTCCATTCAAAGATATCACTCGTTACTGTAGACCAAGGTAGTTCAGGAACTGGGCTTAGCTGAAGTGGTTCTCTTTACAAATGCAGTCTAGTACTATTGCATCCTGAATAAAGAACTCTATCAATGTCTTTTGATAATGAAGGCCAAAATACTAATTCTCTTGCTCTTCTCTTAGTGGATGCTGAACCTGGGTAACTACGATGGAAATATGAATATAGTCTTGTTGTAAGGAAGCAGGAACAACAATTTTAGGACCTCTGAAAATAATGCCATCTTCCATCAACAATTCATCTCTCTAAGGGAAATACGCTTGCACCTCAGGTGATACACTAGATTGCTTTGACGGCCATCCAGCATTAATGTAGTGATTAAGCTTTTGTGAAATTGGATCAGTCTCTGTGTGATCTCTTAACTCACCAAGTCTAGTGGTGAAAAAACTACTTACTGACATCACATCAAAGTCAAAAATCTCAGCAGCAAGCTGCTGTGTTGTACTTTTAGGCGATCTGGATAAGGTATCAGCCAGATAGAGTAATTTGCCTTTGGTGTAGACCATTTTGCAATCTGAGCATCATTCTCTGTAATCCTGCTGGTGCAGAATGCATAGGCTTCTTTAGAATAGTAACTAGAGGTTGATGATCAGTTTAAATCTGAATAGCTCGACCATAAATATAATCATAAAACCTGGAACATGCAAATACTATTGCCAAAAGCTCCTTCTCAATTTGAGCATACTACATCTCAGTTTGAGTTAGTGTTCTTGATGCATAGGCTACTGGTCAGCCCTCTTGATGAATAACTGCACCTGGTAAAATTTTTGAAGCATCACAGGAAAGAATAACTGGTTTGTTCACATCATAATATCTTAACATAGGTGGGGTGGCAATTTTCTGCTTAAGGGCATCAAATGCCTTCTGATAACGCTCCAACCTTGAGCATGCAACAGGTTTGCATGTTAGCTCTCTTAAAGGTGCTGTCAACTCACTGAAATCTGGTATAAATATGCCTAAATAGTTGACCATGCCCAGAAAAAACGGTAAACATTGTACATTGTCCGGTGCTGACATCTCTAGAATAGCTGCTTGCTTGGTTGGGTCAGGTCTCAAAGCCTGTACTTGTAAACAAATGCCCTATATATGTAATTTCTGGAGGTTTGAATTTGCCCTTCAGGCATTTGAGCTTTAAGTTTACTTCACGTCCTCTGTCTTGAACTTTCTTGAGGTTTCTGTCATGTTCTGCTTCACCATTGCCTCCAGCTAATAAATCATCTACTATTATGGCACAAGGATAACCTGAAACAATTTGCTCCATTGCATGCTGAAAAACTTCACTTGCAGAATTTATAACATGAAAGTATTACTGAACCTTCGGTTTGAATTTCTTCACCACCATAAGCAACAAGTCTCGCACTGTTGGTTACATTGAGTTGTTCTTTAGTTCTCACTTTTGCAAATGTGTCTGCTGATACAACATTACACTTTGACCCAGTGTCTACTTTGAGCTCAGTGGATTTTCCATTAATCCGGACTGTACAAAACACTTTGTTCCTTGTTAATATGTTTACCTCATCAACTCTTTCTCCAAGCACTGATACACCATCTACATAAAAAGCTGGCTGTTTTGGTTCTACTTGATCAACTTGCTTTTTTGTGCCACCTTTGTTTACAACTGTGTGAGGCTTACTTGATTTGCAAAACTTTTGGAAATTGTTCCATTTTTTAAACTTGTGACACGTCTGACTAAATGCTAAGCACTTCTCTGTTTTAGACTCATGATTTGCACCACAATTGCGACAGTTAACAATAAAGCTAGATTTGGCAGTAGAGGTTGCACTTTTTCTAATACTTGCTAGAAAACTGTGGCTTCTTTGGAAACCCTGTGGCTGCCATGTGCTTAGGCCTGTTCTTGTTTGTTACTTGTTGCATACTATCTACGTTTGCTGTGAAGCTCACTAAAACCATGCTCGTCACTTGCAAGCATACTCTTATGTCTTTCTGTCACCTCATGGATCCGACAAATCTCTACTGCCTTGCTCAATGTTAAATCACTGTCACAAAGTAAAATCTTTCTCACAGCAGCACTATTAATACCACATACAAGCCTGTTCTTTATCAGCTCATCTTTTAAATCACCTGACATGTTTTAGCTCTGTTTCTCAAACCAGTTATATAAGCTGCAAATGTCTCCCCTGGTTTCTGATCTCTTGTGTAAAACAAATGCCTCTCTAATGTAATATTCATCTGGGGATTACACATTTCTCTAAACTCACAATTCAAGCACTCGGTATCCTCCATTGATTCAGCCTGCACAACAATATGGTGGTCTGCACCTTCTCCTTCATACACTGCTGGTGCATACACAAATGAATGCTCTCTTTCTATGGCCTCAGACCCTGCTAGGTTTAGCAAACTGAATGTCCTGGTACAGGCAACTCTATCTGCATATGCTGCTTGTATGAAAATACTGTACTCTTGCTCAAATATTCTCCAGTTCTCTGCAATATTCTGATCAAACACAAGTCGTTGGGGTTTTCGAAATCCTATTGCCATATTAACATATACCAGTGAAGGATCTTCCAACTATGCACGAATACATCCACGTACACGTGTATAAGTAACTTGCATAAACAGTACTTGCTCAATGCCTTTGTGCCCTGAACTTATACTTTCTTTCATTGAGCTTATCAGAATTATGTGAATGAACTCGTAGTACTTTCAAATAACTGGACTTAGTGAAATAAACTTCACGAGCATTTTGATACTTTGCTGGACTTTGCAAAATAACATCTTGGATTTTTCGATGCTTTACACAACTTTGCGAAATAACTTTACGGATTTCTCAATGCTTTACTAAACTTTTAAAAATAATTTCTTGGGCTTTTCGATGCTTTGGGAATCTTTTATTGGTAATGGCAGAAATTATAAAGACATTTATCACCAAATGCTATACTTTCAGAACTGGTAAAAGCAGAAATCCTAGCGTAATGCACCATCACTTGTTAATGTCATCACTTGGATTTATACCATTAAGGCAGGAATGCTATAGTCATGCGCCATCACTTATTAAAGTTGTCACTTTAAGACACATTTGAGAACTTTACGATGCAACTGACTAATTCATGAGCACTATAATACTCTTGTAATCATCTTTTGCAAGAAAACATCTCTTATCAATGCAAGAAACATAGCAAGCAACTGTACAACTTGAATAAAGCGAACATCTGTTGCCCAAAATTCAATAGGTTTCGAAGTAATTGCACTTTGCAAATAACTGCATACAGCACACTGAAGTGTCCCTAAAATGGCGGTACCTTGCTAGGCAATTCTTTACAGTAAAAGAAGCACAATGTAATGGTGGCACTTTGAAAACAGACACACCCAGCACAAGAACTTTTCTTCAAAATAACTATGCTTTGACTGGATTGCACGCAATAGTTGCATTTTGCACACAATGAACTCTTTGAAATACTTGCACAGTAATAAGCACACAATGTAAGCACTTTACACACTGAGATACTTTGAATAACTTTAGTTACACCCTTGATACAATACGAAGTCATAGTTATGCCCAAACACAGCAATTTGCCCAAACACATACAGTCACCTTCCTTTATTTTTTGCTTAATGTGCCCTTTTCTTTTCTTATTATCTTCATTTTGCTCATTTAAGCCCTTTTTCCTGCCCAGTGTATTTTCCTTGTGCTCGTTTTACTCTAAACATACCCAACTCTGCCTTAAACATACTTGTTTTGCTTTAAACATGCTCGTTTTTTGCATTACTGTTAATCATTTCATCAAACACTTTTATCTTAAACATTTTCTTTAGTTAACAAAAATTTTTTTGTACTTTCCACTTGCCTGATAATGTGGTTTGTACCGTTGTAATGCTACTTTTTGCCTTTTTTCACATCGAGCAAACAATTCATATCATTTCTCATTACCTTTGATTCTTTCTGGCTATGTTTGTACACTTTTCTGTTTGTTTTACCTTCACTGTCGTCTTTACATCTCATGGCTCGAATATTCTTCTCTCTTCCATCCCGGTTCTGACACCATGTCCCTTTTGTGACAGGGCACGAATAAAGGAGTCTTTGTGGGTTCATGCAGTTTTATTTTATACAAACACATCGCTATAGAGGCTTACTAACTATAAGTAACTTATATACAAACTAACAGCTGTGATCATGCATGCTCACTCTCTGTCTGCTTCTACAAAATGCCACTAGGGATTGCACATGTCTGTAATTTATATGTGCACACACAGCCTTGCATGCTTCTTAGACATATAGCACACACACTTTACACTCTGATCTACAGAACCACCTTTTACATGGTTTGAAAACATTATCCTTCTACCCTTTCCTCTTGGTACCTGGACTCTTGTTATGCTGGGATTTTTGTTTGTTCTGCTCTTTTGTTTGAGAATCTGGACAGCAGCAGGACCAAACACAAATTCAGAACTTAAAGGGGCTTCAAAAATCACATTTTTTAAATCCTCAGAAAAATGCTGGTTATGTAACCAAGCATTAAAAAGAAAACAAACTTCAGAAATGTTTACTATTTTAATAAAACATATAAAACGCACGCAAATCTTTTGGGTTTCCTCTTCCTCAGTGCATAAAATAACTGCTTTATTGTACAACTTTTATATATATTGAAACCCGAAAGCTTTGCGTGTGTTTTATAGAAACCCGAAAGCTTTGCGTGTGTTTTACATGTTTTATTAAAATAGTGAATGTTTCTGAAGTTCGTTTTCTTTTTACTGTTATTGCTTATCAAATTCAGTTAACTGCAGTAATGTATCCATTTTACTGATATGTAACCAAGCATACCATCTCAACACAACAGAAGCAGCTGCATTTCTAGAAATTGTGTCTGCACCTTCCAAGACGCTTCTTAACGCATGCTTGAAAACCCGAGGCACACTAGAAACAATCTTATTCATATAACACTTCTGCTCAGCAGGCAAAGATGCAGCAAAGTCATTATAACTGTAAGCACATTGCAAAATAAGTTTCCACCTAAAACTCGGATAATTTAGAATTCTAATGACTAAATCACTAGACTATTTTTTACATGAGATTCTAACCTCTTGCCAATTTTACCTTGGGGTGTAGGGTTAGAAGAAGCCAAGGACCTCTTTTTAGAGTTAAGAGCTGGAGAAACCTAGCTAGCATCAACCTAGCTAGCATCTATGGAAAGGTGAACACTTGCTTGGGTCTTTGAGCCATTTCACATTCGGAAGAATCAGATTATATGGACTTACTATTGTCTGGTTCAGTGTCACCATCAAAAAATATATGGACAGAATATTATATCTGGCAAGGGGGTTCTTAACCCATACTTCTCCTGCATCTAAATGGTTTGCTCTCCCATACCTGAACCAGGTACTGGAATAGCTCAGGGGGATGTGTCTAACCCCAGTACTATAGAAGGCTGTAGACCTCCACCAGAGGGTGACAGAAAAAAATGGTAAGCGGTTTGTGGGACAGCTTAAAGCAACAATGGATTGACAAAATGTAG
The DNA here is from genome assembly GCF_019279795.1 of Protopterus annectens. Taxonomy (NCBI): domain Eukaryota; kingdom Metazoa; phylum Chordata; order Ceratodontiformes; family Protopteridae; genus Protopterus; species Protopterus annectens. The sequence goes on from NC_056746.1 coordinate 455,501,914, forward strand.
GCCAAGTGATATTTTTGCTGAGTTTTTTCTTTTTACATGTAACTGGATTTGATGGACGGGCAGCCATATAAGGATCTATCAAGTCAGGGGAAAAAACACCAGCAAAAATAATATACTGACACTATTAAAGGCTGACTAATGGCAGGAATAATAGAAAATATAAACCATGTCCAGGCATAGCAAATATGGTTAAACTGCATAACATATAGCAGAGAAACCGTTTAAAATGTGCTAAGCCTTGTTCTACAACCTGCACAGTGTAGTAAACAACTGCACACACACAGTCACAGTACGAAGTAAAATTCACTTGTCCAAATAGGGTCAACACATAAAATACATACCCTTAAATCAAATAGAAACCTTTTAAAACAGCATAAAACATTCATATAGAGATTACCAGTCAGAAATGAAACATTCTCCACAGAAAATGCAAATTAAGTATTTTGCTATAAAACTGAGATTTGATAATAAAAACTTCTATAGCAGTGTTCAATCAGTAGTAAATATCTAAATGAATAACAAAAGTAAAAAAAATGCAATATTTTCGTATCAGAACTTCAAAATGTAGCAGATTAACAACAGGCACAATTAAACTGTGGCTCTACTTATATGAGGCAGTCCATAGTGTTCAGCTGACACCCCAGAACTTCTGTTTCCCAGTACAAATCATAAAACACTTTAGAAAAGCTCCATAACTGTTTAAAAGCAGTATTAAACATACAAACAACACAGTAGCAAGTTAGAATTCCCAGAGGAATTAACAGCAGTAGCAAACAACAAGTATATTGAAATTAAAAAGTTTAACACACATATATATTTAATGAACAAAAAGAAACCAATAGTATATAATAATAAAGAGGAAGGGAAGTTCCCAAAAGGATCTTATTTGAGCCTGGAAGCTGTAATACACCAATGCAGGCTGCTGAGATGATTCACCTGTGTGATTCTTACAACTAGTATTAAAAACTGAGCAAATGACTTTCTGTAACAGGAGTTAAGGAGGGAATTTTGAGCTCTGGAAAGCTGTCAGTGTGAGTTTGTGCAGGCACAAAACCCTACATGCTACTAAGACAGTGTAAATCATAAACATCTGAACTATGTTCATCATTCCCACTTCCTCTGTGGCATTTTGGGTAGATTCCCAAAGCTTACACTACCAGGGAGGTGGAAGGATAAGGATCCATGAGGTCCTGGAGAATGGTCCTAGCAAATCTTGCTCTGGACCTCAAAAGGGACTCCAGAATGAAGTGCTTTGTGAAGGTATGAACAGAGGAACAGGCTGATGCAACTTAAGTGCTTCTAGATTCCACCCCTTTCCAGTATGCCATCAAAGAGTACAAGACTCTAGTTGAGTTAGCTTTAACCTTGCCTAGACAAGATTTACCATGGTGGGAGTAACAGAAAACAATAACAGAGGACATCCACCATTCAATACTTTGCTTAGAGACAGGCTGATCTTTCTTAGCTCCCATACAGGACATAAACCAATGTTCAGCATTCCTAAAGGGATTTGTTCTGTCATAGTATCTGAGCTGCCCGTGCACATCCAAGGTATGCAGATTCTTTTTTTCATTGCTTTCTGGATAAGAATAGAACACCAAGAGTCTGATGGTTTGATTCAAGGTAAATTCAGAAACAACTTTAGGGATGAATGATGGATTAATATGAACTACAACCCTGTCCTTGCGAAAAATCAGATATGGTTGACCCATCCTGACAGCCATCAGCCCAGAGATTCACCTTGCAGACCTCAGAGCAATGAATAAAACAATCTTCCAAGTAATGAACCATAAATAAGCCTGAGAGCCAGATTCAAAGGAGATAATGTCTATTTTTCAAGAAAAGATATGAGATCCCAGGGAGGAGAAATTTGTTTTTGAAGGGGTCTCAAAAAGAGAAGAAAGAGGGAGATCCATAGGCAGAAAAGATGGCATGTCCTCAAGATGCACTTTGATATAAGCATATGACAAACCATCCCCAAGTAGCTCACAAAATATTTCAAAACCAAAGGGGCCAAAACCTTTTTGGTACATCTGTTATTGTCTAGGCACCATCTAGAAAGCCTCTACCACTTGTAAATGAAAGATTTTCTATCTGCAAGTTTTCTTCATTAAATACCTCCTAAACATCCTCATGTAACAAGTAACTAAAAAATATTCAAAGCAGAATCATCCAGGCTGCCAGTTGCAATTGCTCTAAGCTGGAGTGTATCATTTACCTATGATACTGTGTGAGCAGATCCAGTCTATGAGGAAACTTGAGGTAATGGAAGAGCCACCTTTGCTAGCACCAAAAGGGGGTTACCACAATGATCTTTGGTAATTGTTTCTGAATCTTTAGAAGTACCTTGGGAATCATTGGAAAGGATGGAAAAGCATACTGAAACAGTCACAACAATGGGTAAGATAGAGCATCCATCTTCCAAACATGGCTGCAAGGATGTCTTGAACATAATTTTTTCAGTTGTCTGTTTGAAAAGGAGATGAACAAATACCCTTGAGGTGTTTCTCACATCTGGACCAAGTCCTGGAATATCTCTATATGGAGCTTACACTTGTGAGGGTCTGTCCAAGATCTTCTTAGTTTGTATGCCACTGTGTTTTGCTCTGACAGATTGTACAAGGGCAGAAGAGTCAGAAAATACTGCTGCATCATTTTTTTTTGTCTCTTAAGCATTTTCCTTTGGAACATTGAAAAAGGTTTCACTGGAAAGTCTCTCTATGAACCTTATCATCAGAAAGATGATAAGCAGATTTCTCTTCTGCTTGTTGACTCATTTTTTGTTGGATAAACTTTTTTATTTCCTCCTTACAAAATGTCCAAATAAAACAAACTGACCATGGCTGTATCAAATATAGTAGAACAGTTTAATGTTTAAAAGTAAGCACTTTTGCGATATAACCTATCGCTTCCTCAGACTCTAATAAACACATACACAATCTCTGAATTTAAATAATACTCCAACCAATCAAAATTTCATGCATTAATGACATTATTATTTAAGCATAATAAATTAGTAAAATACTAAAATACGAGAAAAAATCATTTCATAATAGCAATTTCTTCGTAGAAACCTGTTAAAAAATATATATATATAAAAATTACATCAGATTCAGTCATATATTCAGTGTTTCAATGGCCTTGCTTTTATGAAGGGCTTCAGTGACACTGCACTGTTTAATCCTGGAGGTTTATCTGCCTTCAACAATAAAATCCATTTTTGTTCTACTTCTTCTACAATACTGCTGATATCCCCTCCTCCCATTTTAGGTTGCACTAACTCCAGTGCCATAAAATTAAATACATGTTATATTCCCTCTGACTGAACATGCTTCGCTAAAGCGCTGCTTTCTTTAATATTGGTAATGTCCCTAATGTGTTCTTGTATACATTCCTTAAAACACCTATTGGTTTTGCCAATATAAAATGCATGACAAAATATGCAAAAACTAAAATATACCAAATTACGTGTCCTACAGTCAGCATAGAAATCTATACTAATTTTAAATTTCAAGATATTGAATTTCTTACATCTTGCAAAAATCTATCTCGTCTTTAGAATATTGATAGGTAAATCTCATAAATTCTGTAGTACCATGTAAATGATCGATGAACCTACCTAACTCATCTGCAGTGCCTTCCCATAGCAAGAAAACATCGTCGACAAAACGTATATACCATAAAACATAGTGGGAATATTCATTTCCATGCAATAAAAAAATCTGTTTCCCATGAAACCAGAGTAAGGTTGGTGTAGCTATTGGCACAAGCTGTGCAAGATGAGAGAGATTTTTTAGACGTTAAAATACAGAGAACTTTATCAAAGAAAATAGTGACTAGTTTGTATAGGAAACCTAGTCATAGGAATAGTATCCTGCATAAGAGTAATATGCATCCTGGCTATACCTGCAAGAATATGATTAAAGGGCAGTTTATAAGGATGAGTAGACTCCATAATACAGATGAGGGCTTAGAAAGAGCCACTACTACCCTAGCAAATGAGTTTAAACAGAGGGGTTATAGCCAGAGAGAGAGATAGACATTAACATTAAAGAAATGCAAGATGTAAGAAATTCGAAAGGGACCCTTTTTTTCTCAGCAAATACAAATGCCACACAATCTATAGATAAAAATGACAGATATAAAGTTAGATTCCCTGTCACCTACTTGAGAAATATAAGAAGTAATGTGGAATTTTTGAGAAAAATTGGAATATTTTGAACTCAGTCCATGAACTAGAAGTGGTGATAGAAAATAAACCCAACTTCTCTTTCAGAAATAAAAAAATCATTGAAAAGACAATTATGCTATAGAACAGGGTTTAATACTGAAAACAAAATACTATCACTGTGAATGGGGACATTTCAATGCAGAAATTGCTTAGCATGCAGGTATATTTGTAGTAGATCTACTTACATACACCCAATCTTGAAATTTAAAATTAGTATAGATTTTATGCTGACTGCAGGACACATACTTTGGTATATTTTAGTTTTTGCATATTTTGTCATGCATTTTATATTGGCAAAACCAATAGGTGTTTTAAGGAATGTATACAAGAACACATTAGGGACATTACCAATATTAAAGAAAGCAGCGCTTTAGCGAAGCATGCTCAGTCAGAAGGACTACAACATGTATTCCATTTTATGGCACTGGAGTTAGTGCAACCTAAAATGGGAGGAGGGGATATCAGCAATATTGTAGAAGTTGAAAAAAATGGATTTTATTGCTGAAGGCAGATAACAATCGAGGATTAAACAGTGCAGTGTCACTAAAGCCCTTCTTAAAAGCAAGTCCATTGAAACACTGAATATATGACTGAATCTGATGTAATTTTTTATATATATATTTAAACAGGTTTCTACGAAGAAATTGCTATTATGAAATGATTTTTTCTCGTATTTTTAGTATTTTATTAATTTATTATGCTTAAATAATGATGTTATTAATGCATGAAATTTTGATTGGTTGGAGTATTATTTAAATTCAGAGATTGTGTATGTGTTTATTAGAGTCTGAGGAAGTGATAGGTTATATCACAAAAGCGCTTACTTTTAAACATTAAACTGTTCTACTATATTTGATACAGCCATGGTCAGTTCGTTTTATTTGGATATTTTTTTTCATTTGAGGTGAAAACCGAATGGTAACCTGGTTTGTGAGCAGTTTTTTTCTTCATTTATTTCCTCCTTAGCCTGTTCTGTGTCAAAAATGACTTTGGTCCACCAGGAATAAACACTCTGAAGACTGCTGGATACAGCAGCTTGAATCTCACACCTGCCTCTTGACATTGCCTGATTGCTGGGATAAATTTGCTTCTGCCTTGTATACAGTGAATAATCATTTTCTACAAACATTCTGCTTTTTCCAATTTTTAAAAATTTGTCCTTATGCCACAATTTTGTCAGGATCAGCTCTTTCTGCTGGTATGATAACATCTTTACTAATACAAGTATTGGCTGCTTTCTCATGGCCAGACTTGGATCATACACTCAATGTGCCTTTTCAACTAACAAATTCTACTCTGGAACATCAGTCCAGTTGCTTATTTGTGTTTTCATAAAATTAATACAGTCTGTTCCTTCCAGTTTCTCTAGTACAGTAAAAGAATCTCAAGTTTTCTTTGCATGCTCTGTCTTCTAGCTTCTAACTCTACTATTTTTAAACAGTTTTTCTTGAGATACGTCATATCCAGCCAGATTTTCTTCATGTCAGCCTCTGATTTTTGCAATTTTATCAGTTCATCTGAATGGCTAGTTAAAGCTTCTTCCATTTTTCCAGCATTTTTTTGTTTGAACTGACATATTCCCTCAATGTTTCATTTATTTTTAATCATCTCTGAGTACATATGATTCATGTTTTCTTCTAAATTTCTTGAAGCTATTTCTTGAACCAAAGCTGAAACTTGAACTGTTTTTTTGCTGAACAGCCGCAGAATCTTTTTCAGGCAGTGTTTTCTCTTCACATTTTCTTACTGAGTTTCATTCAGCTTTTCCAAATTTCTCCTTTGCTGGCATCCACACAGTATATTCACTAGCCAGTAAGTGAATTTTACCAAAAAAAAAAAACATGGTTCAATCGCACTTCTTTTTCTGAGTTTCTGTTTTAACACTGGCAGAGCTAAAGTTATGCTCTCAATCAGTGTACAGCCATCTTGGAAGTCCCTTTACCTGCATTTTGTTGAAACTGTTTGTTTTATTTATTAAAATTGGATGAGGAGTTAGAAAATTTCTTGTAGCACTTGGAAAGGAAGGCTAAAAATTCTCTGTATCAGCTTACCCATTTCATTACACTTTTTGTTCACTTCTGCAGCAGAGGAGCCAAAAACCAAATCTCTAGCCAAAGGAAAATTTAAAGTCTTATCTTATTATCATTTAGAAGGTTCTCTGAGAATACAGTTCACCAAAACAGTGCCACTGGCCACAGCCCTTGAAGAAGTATCAACACAGTCATACACACAATGTATACATTGAGTAGTAACTTGAACAGTGGAAGAAATTAAATTACATAAAACAGATTTTCCTCACAAGAAGAACCTGCAGACAAAACATTCCTCATAAATTCACAATTAGTCAGGACAAACCTTAACATATGAGACTGACAATTTAAAATTCTGAAAATAAACGTTGCAGAAGCATATACTTTTTCTCATACTTACCAATAATCTTCCTATCCTTATCAGAAATAGGATTGGAAATAACTATACATTTAGCAGCAAAAGCATTAATTAGAGCTACAGCTCCTGGATAAGGTTTGGGAAAATTGTACAGAAACTTAAAAAAATTAGGAACTTTATCCATCATATCTGATAAAACAAACAGATCCGCGACTTGAAAGGAACACCAGCTTTAATGCAAAAAATGAATCACACTGACTAAGCACTTTTACCCACAATTGGGCTTCCTCAGAGTCAGTCTAATGCAAACCTATTAACTCTTTTATAACAATTAAGAGCAGTTAATCGCATCATTAATACATTGCAACAAAAAGTAATGAACCCTCTAGCATCTTTATTCTCTAGAACCTAGCAAGTGCTATATAAAATATGCTTCTAAAATCTAACATAATCAAAATTCCACTAAAACTTTGTCATTATAAACTACATATAAATACAAAATTATGTAATGAATTATATCTGTAAGCTACTGTTAAAAATAGTATAAACATTAAATAATTACTGACATTTATTTAAATAAATAAATATATATTACATGAACTGGGATTTGTACTTCAAAACACTTGCTATAAGAGATATTGTCATTAATACCAGGTGCCTTAGTTGCGTCCAGGCTTAACTGCCATAAACATTCTCTTACTTCCAATAAGGTTTTCATATCCCCTCCAAAATCTTTCTTAGCCAACCTGTCAATGACAAAAAAATAAACATTTTTATAATGAATACAATTATTGCTGTGATTGAATAGGGCATTTGTGGACTTCCTATTTTTTATATCCCTATTGTGTTCCAGTATACGGAGTCTTCATTTCCTCATGGTCATCCCCACATAAAATGCTGTACATGATAGGCATGTGGCCACATATACCACCACGCTAGTGTTGCAATTGCAATACCCTAGGCATTTTAATGTTCTTTTATAACTTTGAATTTGCACATGGGGTCCGTCATTAATGAATTTGCAAACACTACATGTACCGCATTTTCCCATCTGTAAGGTATTCTGAACAGTAGCAGCAGGGCCTCTTTCTAACAAATCTTTTAAATTTAAGCCTCTGCTATTAATAAATCTTGGGCTAGGACCTAGTGTATCTTTTAAATCTTGAGTGAAAACACTATCCCATATTGCATGAAAAATGTTCTCAACTTTTGTTCCTGTGGGATAAAACTCCATCATCATTCCAGTATAATTACTGGCTGGGGTTGTTGTCATTACCATTTAAAATAGTATCACTTTGGCTGTCATCCAAAAGAATGGGCCAAAAGTCACTACATCTTCTTTTCTCAATTTCTTTACTAAACTTGGTCAACAAATCCATGGGGTATCCTCTGTTCTTAAACATGTCAATCAACTTTGTTAGTTCAACTTTAAAACAAGCTTCTTGGCTTATCAATCTGGACACTCGAATCATCTGCCCCTTAACCACATTCTCCTTTTGGAAATGGGGATGGCAACTCTCATAGTGTAAAAATGAGTTGCTGTATGTTTTTTTCGATAGATGTTTGAATGCAGTTGACCATTTTCTTTGTATAAAAGAATATCCAAAAACTCTATTTTGTCTTTGTCAATGTGACTTGTAAATTTAAGAAAAGCAGTTGTTTCATTGAAGTAACCAATAAACTCTTCCATACTTGGAGCCCTTCCACAAAATAAGTATGTTGTCCAAAATAGCGTAAATATGTCATAATCTTTGACATATACACTGACTTGAACACAAATTGCTGTTCCCATTCTGCCAACACTAGGTTGTCATAAATAGAAGCACACCTGGCACCCATCGCAACCCCGGTCATCTGTCTGTAACATTCACCATCGAACACAATAAAGTTGTTGAATAATACAATATCCAACAAATCCATCAGCAGGCTTCTCTTTACCTGATGTAAATCACTATATTTGGCCAGACTACTACTAAACAATTCTAAACAAGCATGGTAGGGGATCACCGAAAATAAATTAATGACATCAACTGTGACAAATCAAAACTCTTCAGCAAGATCAACATTAATTTTCCTAATACAGTGCAGACAATGCCATGAATCCTTTAAAATATGCGGTACTTTGTCCAGTATATTTTTACAAGTGATGTCTATGTATGACACTAGGGGTTCAGTTTTAGAGCCCCTAACAGCAACAATGGGCCTAAATGGGGGACAATCAACATTCATATGAATTTTGGGGATACCAAAAATAGAGGGGATAATAGGATATTCCACTGAAAGATATTTTAGTTCATCATAAGAAATTATCCCCTCATATTTAAATTCATACAATTACCAGTCAACTTTAGTATAAACCCTTTGTACATCACATCTGGACACCCTTTCATAAGTTACTGCATCATTTAATAATACTTGCATTTTACATGCATAATAGGTGTTTGCCATAATGACAACCCCGCCACCCTTGTCCGGTTTCATAACCCTGCATTGGTTACTGTGTGTAAGTTGTCTCAAACAAAATTGTTCTGCACTAGTTACATTTTCATTAGAAAGGGTTTCTTGTTCTAAACATCTTCTTATCTGTGCACCACAAAGGTGCTCAAACAACATTACTGCTGGATTATATGGTGGAATAAATACACTGCTTCTCTTAAAACTCAAATAGTTGATGTCAGTGCCAGGTAGATGATTGTTACCAAAAAAATAGCCTAAGGTTAAGAATCCTAGAATATAATCTCAAATTGATGAGTAATCTCCCTATCTCATACCTAAAAGTGGGAACAAAAGAAAAACCTCTTTTCAGAAGGCTAACATGTTGGTCAGTAATCTTAAAGTCTGAAAAGTTATAAATCATAAAATCATTGCCACCTTCTTGCTTACAATTCATTTCAGTGTTTATGATGTCTACATCACAGTGTTCTCATCAACCTCAAAACAGTGATTATTACAAGAAAAAATATCAAACACAGAGGCATCATTAGGCATTTCATCAAACAAGATAAGACAAGAGTCTAGTTGTAATTCTGATGGCGGTTATGCCACTGATTGTAACGCATTTGAGATGAACCCCCCCCCCCCCATCTCACCCTCTGTTGGTAATTCTGTCCTCTTGGGGGTATTGTCTTTGCATAGTTCTGATACTGGGCCCGATTCCTTAATAGGTCTGAATGCCTCAGTGGGGGTGGATTGTCTAAAAAAGATTCAGAGTTTTCACACATATCAGTCTGCACTACCTCAAGCTCCTCATTAGGAAGTGTACTTGCCTCATTGTTTAAATTGTCTCTAAACACTTTGTCTCCCCTTCTTTTGGAAGGGTAGGCTCTCTTTTCTTTATACTCAACTGTGTCCCTAATAATTTTCTTTTGCTTTCGCTCAAGCCCAATCTTAACAAATTTGTCAACATCTAATAAAATTTTTTCAAAACGTACTTTGTTAATTTCGTACAATAAATCATTAAAAATACTCTGTTTTAAAGTTACCAATTCAGTCTTCAGCTTAGATAGTTTTACAGTATTATCGCGGATAATTATCTGCATCAGAACCATACCTGTTCTGCCAAAGAGGACCAATAAGTCCTAAAATGCTTCAGTGTCCTCCTGTATACCCATAGGCAATTTGAAAACTCTAAGCCCCCTCAGCACTTGGTTGAGTTCAATAGAACGCTATAAAAAAGCTTTGTCCATTTGCAATGATTTAAACTTCTTAGTAAGCTTCTCAAAAAGTTGCAACTGGGAATTAAAATAAAATTTGATGTGATTAACTGCTCTTAACTGTTATAAAAGAGTTAATTGGCTTGCATTAGACTGACTCTGAGGAAGCCCAATTGTGGGTGAAAGTGCTTAGGCTGTGTGATTATTTTTTTGCATTAAAGCTGGTGTTCCTTTTAAGTCACAGATCTGTTTTTTTATCAGTTTTAGACGTTATTTTAAGTCTCTTATCCGTCATATCTGCCTTTTTAGGAGCAGCTGGATGACTGTCAGGAAAACTGTAGGCAGTAACACACACATCCTCCAATGTAGGCAAAACTGAGGGATAGGTGCAGGTTCTGGAAATTCCTTCTATAACAACTCAGTATTTTATGAGGGACAGGGAAACCTCACTACTCTCCCACTGAAAGCACTGGTGCATTCTAAAAATAGTCTCAGGGAAAGAGAAAGAGAAACACCCACAGGAAGAATTAGAAACTGAGCACTTCTCTGAGTCTGAATCAGAAATCTGAGGAGAAACACTTGTATCTATCCCTTCATCCTCCTGTACAGATTCGGAATCTTGAATCGCTTCAGGAAAGGAAGTACTCCTTTCTTTTACCAAAAACTACCTTAAAAAAAAGCTCAATAGCTTGAATGAAACCCCGTACACTACTCCTGTCTAAGGAAATTTGAGGAGGAGTAGATGATTCTGACAGGAAAAAAATGTGGGCACCGGTGTTAATAGTGGCAGCAGCAACTTCCCTGTGGATTTGCACAACATTCTAACAAACAAAGAAGCCTTGCCCACTGAGTGAACCCCAGCAGACACAGAGGATGTGGTTAACTCCCTGTACACAGGGGCTATATGTGCTACATCAGAGAGATTCAGGGTAAAAGATGAGTGGTCTGAAGTACAAAAAATGGCCACAGCAGAGTCACCCACCTGCAGCTGAGGCAAACTGCTAACTTGTTGTAGCAAGAATGCCTGTCTGCTTAACTTATTCTTTTTGCGGCTGGAGGAAGGACTGACTGTGGAACCGACAGTTTATTCCATGGTCAAGCCAAAAATTGTGCCTCTTTCACAGGGAAAACAAGTAGCAAATGCTCACAAAAATAAAAAGTCTTTAAAAGTCACTTTTTTTGCTAGATAAACACAGTAAAAAGCACTTTAAAACACCATGCTAGCTCCGCAACATAAAATAAACACAATTTCTTCATGGAAAAATGTTTTTCAGTTACTTCAAATAACTTTTAAAATGATAGGGAAAAGGAGAGCTTCTATTTAAAAGAACAGTACAGTCTAAGGACAGTCAATTAAACACAAACTCCTAGGCTTTAAAGTAACTTTCCTTTACAGGAAAGTATAAATAATAACCAAAATTATTAAATGGAATTTTTTTCCACAAAAGGAACTTGTCTGCCCAGCAAAGGAACAGCACAAGCTGACCGTTGATCCTCAAAAGGCTCAGAGGAGCATTCTCCTAGGCCACAGTAAAGCTCTGAAGGGTCTGACACCAAAACTTGTCTTTCAGTCAGCTCAGCATGAACTGCCTGGCAGGTTGGGTGCATGGAAGGTTCCCTGAAGCTTTGGAAGCTTGATGGCTGTTATATCCTTGGCAGGATATAACTCATATGGCTAAGGCTACTGCAACAGTGATCAATAAGATGAACATCACAAGAGAAAATAATGAGTACTGTAGTACATTATATTCAAAATATGTATAAGAGTATAATGATGGAAAATAAAAGATAATGGAAATTAAAGAAATTTCCAGAATGAGTTAAGGAAGAATATGAAAACGAAATTTCTATTAGTGAATTGATGATGTTCTTAGGAAGGTAATGTTGATTCAGTATCATTCAGTATCAGGCCCTGATGATACAGGGGTATGGAAAGTTCAAAAAATGAAAGGGACTGGTAAAGATGGTATTCTGTAAATGTACTGAATGAATGGTTGAAGAAAAGTTTTGCTTATAAGAGTTATGTAGTGGAATGCTAAAATGTATATGGAAGAAAGATGAGAAAAATAAAATAAAAAATGGAGACCCATAACACTAAAAAGCACAGATTATAATTTTTTATAGTAATAATACAGAAGAGAATGAAAGGATGGATGAGGGATATTATATAATAAAGTATACATGGTATAAAAGGGAAAGGATGTCAACAACCATTATTGGTTGCAAGAGAAATTGTGAATTACGTAATAAGTAAACGGGAGGATGTGAAACTTATGGCAGATGATATTAGCAAGACATTTAAAACAGAATATGATGCTTTGTGGGATATTACAGAGAAGTATGGAATTGGTAATAGAATTAGCAGAGCGTGTATATCACCACAGAGGAATAATAGAGTGAGAATGTTAGTGAAAGGGTGACAGAGTAAAGAAATATGTATGATGTCTGGTATAAAACAAGGATGTTCCATGAGTGGAATATTGCTTGCATTGGTGATGAATGTGATACTGAGTGAAGCAGCTTATAAAATATAAGATGCTAGATATGTGATGCAAAAGGAGGTAATGATACTGGTAGTTTTGACATACAGAAATGACATAGCTGCAGTTGCTAAGAATGAAACACGGCTGTTAAATATAAATAAAATATAACATAATATAATATAATATAATATAAAGTGCTGTTTTTTTCTGAACGGATGTTTAAAGGAAATGGGAATGCCCATGAATAAAGATAAAAGTAAGGGTTTGAGTAAAGTGGTGATGGAGTGAAAATTGGAGTTGTGTATTTTTCAATGAATGAAGTCTTTGCTATGAACATAATTTTGGAAAACTTATGTAGTTATGACACAATGGGAGGGTTTAGTAAAAGAAAGAAATATATCTTCTGTGAAAGACTTATAAATTAACATTCATGTAAAAAGTTTATCTGGTGAATTTGGTATTAATGGGAAAAATAGCATAAGCGTCAAATGTTTATATGATCCACGTAAAATATGAAAAGGAAATTGTACAACTGGTGTTTTCTTTAATACAAATTTCAAAAAACCTCTGTGAAAAACCTCACCAGTCTAAAAATTCATGTCTTACAGGATAAAAAAACTAGCACTGTCTCTGTTGAAGTACAATGTTCTCCAAAAGAATATTGCAGTAGAAAGATACTTTGCAGTATCACACAACAGAAAGGTGGTTTAAAATGAAAGTAAGACTCTCAAAGCTGCTTCTTGTCTGAAGATATCTTTTTATTTGCAAATATTACTTTACAGGCAGATTCTCTTTATTTGTAAATACTACTTTACAGGCATAAAGAAGTATCTTCAGACAATAAGTTACCAGTAAAGGTAGGTATGCCATATAAAAAGAAAGTTGAATGACTGTGTTTATTTTGTTGGGAGGAAGAGAGAACAAACAGAACATTTTTTTGAAATGTAAAAAGTGGTGAAACTCTGGAAAAAGTTGTGTGAAGAAATTTGTTTGAGAATATTAATGACAAATAATACAGATATAAACATGATCATGTATAGATATCATAAAAATAAGAATAAAGAATATGTCGGAAGGGCAGATAATTTATTTTGTGTAATATCAGTTATTTGGAATGCAAAACTGAATTAAATTTTGTTTAATGGGAAATTGATTTTAGGAGATATATTGTGAAAAAATCACAAGAGAAAGGAGTGGGGGTGAGTTATGGAAGAATAACAACAAGGATAAGGATGGTATAAGAAAAAAAGATAAATGGTAAAAAATAGAAATAATTATAAATATGTGTGTGTGTGTGTGCGTATATATATATATATATATATATATATATATATATATATATGAAAATATTTAACACAACATAAAGAACATTAAAGGATTCTTATTCTTTTTGATAGTTGCTGGGGTCTTTTACATTATCCTGAGCTACCACTAACTCAAGCAGATGAGACGCTGGTTCAACATCTCATCCAAAGGATGAAGATTTATGTATTTAGTGTGATACTCTATGGTTACATGGTATGCTAATCTTGAATTACTTATTGAGAAACTGAATCAGATTTGCCAAGAATGATGACTAGTGGTGATATGCCTATAGGCCACTACCTGGTTACTAGTGGTGATCTCACTGCAGTTGTACACAGCTAGGGATAAATGCATCTTTGCTAATACTACTAATCCCAAGCTAGCTCCTGAGAAGTGGGTCAAAAGCTTGCCCACAATTAGGAGTATTACCCCAGATGTTAGTGTGGTCAATGCACTTGTTCTAGTCTTTTCTTGATAGATGCCCTGGACTGCACATAAACCAGCTCAGCACAACAGAAAGCCAAGATACACAAAACTCCAAAAGTAAAACTGAAGAAGTTCCCACCAAAATGGCAACCAGACCAATCATAGAACAACCATACATACTGCCCAAATAGAGGCAGTCAGAAATAAACATCCACCTATTCCTTCTCTCACTGGAAGGAAAGAACTAGCATCAATCCATAGCTGACTCCTAATAAGCAGTTCTTAAGCTTTTCAGAGAATGGTAGTCTTTAGGATGGCTAAGAAATAATCTGTTCTGTTTCTTGAACTGTTTTAAACTGTTTAAAGTTGTTTTTGCACTTGCACTTTTAAAGTTTGTCCTGTTTGTTGCATTTACCTGTTGAGGCTACACACTCAAGTGCGCTACCCTGTGTTACATATTTATTGCATTTTCCTGCTGTTTGTTGCAAAAAAAGAAAAAAAAAAATTATCCTTGTTTCCCGTCTTTCCTGACCTAGAGTAGTCCAAATACAAGCTTTGCTGCATTCTGGACTTTTGGAAAGTTCTGTGTTGCCGATTTCCTTTCTTGGATAAAGGGAGGCTTCTTTGTTCACCAGTGGCAGTGGGGAGCTTAGAGCAGCCTATCTATCCCTGGAGGAGTGTTCCCAGCACAAGAATCTGGTAGTCTATTGGCCATTGTGGGCCAATTTCTAGCTCTTTCAAGTCCCCCTGTATAAAACCCGCTTTAGCGCTGCTTTGCACGATTTTGCGCATAGCGCAGCATCGGGCAGCGCAGCTTAATTGGGTTTAAGCCATTCTCGGCTCCATAAAGTCTGCTCTTCACTTTTTCCCTTAGAACTGATCTAGTTCTCATAATAAACACCCTATTCCTACTCTAAAGACTGGCACTTGCTCACTAAAGCAATTATATAAGTCAGCACTAAAAAATTAAAAGCACTACACCCTCACAAACTCCCATTGAGTACCTTGTTCCCCATTGGCCCCTTTTTTCAATTATAAAGGCATTCCCAATACTGTTCTAGCATGTCCAAAGGTCAGTTGTCAATCTCCTCTCAGGTCCAGCTGGTGAATCTGGGAATCTTGAGGCAATGTTACAACTGCCTCATGTACACAGACAACCCCCTCCTCCTCCCAACAAATTCCAACATATGTGAGAGATGCAACCATATAGCCAAACTGGAGGCTAAGATTTCTCAACTCAGTACTGGCGTAACCAGTCAGGAGGAGAAGGAAACCACACTCACTACAATTCCAGTCTCACATAGACCTACCACGACAGCAAACCAAACATATAAACACACAAAAACATACTCGGTGGCTCTAAATAAAAATCTGCCTAAACAGCAGAGACCTCCAAAGCAGACACCCAAGCAACCGCTACCCCAAAACAAAACACGTGCAACACATAGCTCACAAAGCCAGTGTGCCGAACAGTCACAGCTCTTAAGGCTAAACAACACACCTGATACACTTGTAATAGGTGACTCTATCGTCAGGCACACTGACATCCCGCTCACCAGGCTGAACAAGGAGAAGGTCACGGTAAGCTGCCTGTCGGGCACTAGGATCCGCCACATAACACAAGCACTCAGGTCACTCCAAGGCAAGTACAAATATGACTCAGTCATTGTCCATGCTGGTGTGAATGACCTGAGACGTACCTCCCTGGAATACATGAAAAGAGACATAGAGGAGCTCTCTGAGCATGTGCCCAGGCCGGTATGACCCTGACCTTGACGAGCATCTTACCCTCACCAAGAATGATGCCACAATGTGAAGACAAGATGATAAATTTCAACAACTGGCTTAAGTATTGGTGTCATTCAAAGGGGATCCAATGCCTGTCAGCCTGGGATGACATGCTCGACAAGCCACGATGCTTCGCTAGGGATGGCTTGCACCTGTCACCCCTGGGCTTTCGGATATTGGCAAAGGCTCTTGCCACCCCCATAGTGCCTTTTTTTAGGCAAGGCTCAAAAGACAAACCCACCTCCATAGGCATCACAAGGGATAAGAAACTAAGAGTAATGTTACTCAATGCCAGAAGTCTAAACCTTAAGATGCACGCACTCGAAACTCTCCTTAGTATGGAGAACATCGATATCTGTGCAGTAACAGAAACCTGGTTCAAGGCTCCCGAGAGCACCCCAGCACTACCAGGTTATACCTCATACCATGCTTTTTGGCCCCAAAACTTGGACAGAACCACAAAAGGAGGGGGAGTATCAATATTCGTCAAAGATACCCACACCTCCAGGTTGGTGGCACAGCACGAAGCATCAGAGACTATCCATGTGCAACTAACAGTGGGTAAAACTGCCTTCCAGTTTATAGCCTGCTACAGACCACCCTCCCAAACCCAGGAACCCCACTCGGCCTTCCTGAGAACACTGGAAAATATGAAGGTCTCTCCAAACACCATTATATTGGGCGACTTCAACTACCCAAACATAGACTGGGAGCATTACTCTAGCTCCAACACCCTAGCCCAAAGGTTCCTAGAATTTATAAACTCAAATGCTATAGAACAACTTGTTACCACTCCCACAAGAGGGGAAAACATACTGGACCCGATCATCACCAACATGGGAACTCTATGCTCCAGAACAGAAGTGTATCCCTCACTGGTAAGATCAAACCATAAACTAATCTCACTGGATATTCACATCCCGACCCCACCCCCTGCCCAGAAAACCACAGTGAAAAACTTCTCTAAAGCAGATTTCACACTCCTCAAAACTGAGGTGGAATCCTTCAAAGCCCCTGGGCCTGTGGAAAATACGGCCCAGACCGCAGAATCCTTTATAAACGCATCCTATGAACACCTTCAGGAATGCATGGATCATGCAATCCCAAATAAAACCAAGACCCAATCCTCCAAAGGTAGACGTCCTGTCTGGTGGACCCCAGCCATAAACAAACTATACAATAGAAGGAGGAAGCTACTACATGATAGAGCAAAATCTCAAAAAGGGAAGGCATCTCTGATCAGTATTAGCAAAAACTACGGGCAATCATAACATCGTCTAAGGCCAGCTTAGAGAGAAAAATTGCACAGGACACTAAGGATAATCACAAGGCTTTCTTTAGTTATGCAGGAACCTGGGTGGGAATTCCCAGATATGCTCACAATTAGTCCAAAATGACAAAAAATACACCGAACCCACAGACATTGCCAACATCCTAGCTGACAGGTTCAGCGCAAACATCTCCCCCCCCTCCCCACCAAAAGGGCAAATATCTATCCCAGCAGTGTGCTGCCCCCCTGACATCTCAGATGCTCAGGTAAGAGCCGCCCTCTCCAAAGCAAAAAACACAGCATCAATGGGACCAGACGGTGTCCCGGGCTGCGTCCTACATGAACTCCAAGAAGAGCTAAACCCAAACATAAAACTACTGTTCAATCTCAGCCTTACTACAGGATATGTACCCAAAGAGTGGCGTACAGCAACAGTGGTCCCTCTCCACAAAGGTGGTGCCTCAACAGATCCTGGAAACTATCGCCCCATAAGCCTGACTAGCTTGGTCTGCAAAGCTATGGAAAGGATCATCATGGACCTCATAAATAACGATATTGGGGACCTACAGACACTGGATCCTACCCAGTTCGGCTTTGTTAAGGCAGATTCTACCTCTTAAACCTGGTCAATTTCTTTGAAACAGTCACCAAGGCCATTGACGAGGGGAAGGTGGTCCACACAGCCTACCTGGACCTCGCAAAAGCCTTCGATACAATACCCCA